>NW_027043426.1:0-106373 GCF_036013475.1 Columba livia
TTTTTTTCTCCTTTCTTTCTTCTTTCCTTATTTTTTCCTTCTTTCTTATTTCTTCTTTCTCTCTTTCTACTTTCTTTCTTCTTTCTTTCTTTCTTCTTTCGTTCTTCTTTCTTTCTTCTTTCTTTCTTCTTTCTTTCTTCCTTCTTTCTTCCTTTTTTCTACCTTCTTTCTTTCTTCTTTCTTTCTTCTTTCTTTCTTTCTTCTTTCTTCTTTCTTTCTTTCTTTCTTCTTTCTTTCTTCTTTTTTCTTTCTTACTTCTTCTTTCTTTCTTATCTTTCTTTCTTTCTTTCTTTCCTCTTTCTTTCTTTCTTCTTTGTTTCTCCTTCTTTCTTTCTTCTTTCTTTCTTTCTTCTTTCTTTCTTTCTTCTTTCTTTCTTCTTTCATTTTCTTTCTTTCTTCTTTCTTTCTTACCTTTCTTTCTTCCTTCTTTCTTTTTTCTTCTATCTTTCTTCTTTCTTTCTTTTTTCCTTCTTATTTCTTCTTTCTTTCTTTCTTTCAACTTTCTTTCTTCTTTCTTTCTTTCTTCTTTCGTTCTTCTTTATTTCTTCTTTCTTTCTTCTTTCTTTCTTCCTTCTTTCTTCCTTTTTTTCTACCTTCTTTCTTTCTTCTTTCTTTCTTTCTTTCTTCTTTCTTTCTTCTTTCTTACTTCTTTCTTTCTTTCTTCTTTCTTCCTCTTTCTTTCTTCTTTCTTTCTTTTCTTTCTTCTTTCCTTCTTATTTCTTTCTTCTTTCTTACTTCTTTCTTACTTCTTTTTTACTTCTTTCCTACTTCTTTCTTAATTCTTTCTTTCTTCTTTCTTTCTTTCTTTCTTCTTTCGTTCTTTTTTTTTTCTTCTTTCTTTCTTTCTTCTTTCTTTCTTCTTTCTTTCTTCTTTCTTTCTTCTTTCTTTCTTCTTTCTTCTTTCCTTCTTATTTATTTCTTCTTTCTTTCTTTCTTCTTTCTTTCTTTCTTTCTTCTTTCTTTCTTTCTTCTTTCTTTCTTCTTTCTTTCTTTCTTCCTTCTTTCTTTTTTCTCCTTTCTTTCTTCTTTCTTTCTTTTTCCTTTTTCTTATTTCTTCTTTCTTTCTTTCTACTTCTTTCTTCTTTCTTTCTTTCTTCTTTCGTTCTTCTTTATTTCTTCTTTCTTTCTCCTTTTTTCTTCTTTTTCTTTCTTCCTTCTTTCTTCCTTTTTTTCTACCTTCTTTCTTTCTTCTTTCTTTCTTTCTTCTTTCTTTCTTCTTTCTTTCTTCTTTGTTTCTTCTTTCTTTCTTTCTCTTTCTTCTTTCTTCTTTCTTCTTTCTTTCTTCTTTCTTTCTTCTTTCTTTCTTCTTTCCTTCTTATTTCTTTCTTCTTTCTTACTTCTTTCTTACTTCTTTTTACTTCTTTCCTACTTCTTTCTTATTCTTTCTTTCTTCTTTCTTCTTTCTTTCTTCTTTCATTCTTCTTTCTTCTTCTTTCTTTCTTCTTTCTCTCTTTCTTCTTTCTTTCTTTCTTCTTTCTTTCTTTCTTACTTCTTTCTTTCTTTCTTCTTTCTTCTTTCTTTCTTCTTTCCTTCTTATTTATTTCTCCTTTCTTTCTTTCTTCTTTGTTTCTTCTTTCTTTCTTTCTTCTTTCTTTCTTTCTTCTTTCTTCTTTCTTTCTTATTTCTTTCTTCTTTCCTTCTTATTTATTTTTTCTTTCTTTCTTTCTTCCTTCTTTCTTTTCTTTCTTTCTTCTTTCTTCTTTCTTCGTTCTTTCTTTCTTCTTTCTTTCTTCTTTATTCTTTCTTTCTTTCTTCTTTCTTTCTTCTTTCTTTCTTTCTTCTTTCTTTCTTTCTTATTTCTTTCTTCTTTCTTTCTTCTTTCTTTCTTTTTTCTTCTTTCTTCTTTCTTTCTTCTTTCTTCTTTCTTTCTTCTTTCTTTCTTTTTTCTTCTTTCTTTCTTCTTTCTTTCTTTCTTTCTTCTTTCTTCTTTCTTTCTTCTTTCTTTCTTTCTTCTTTCTTTCTTCTTTCTTTCTTTCTTTCTTCCTTCCTTCCCTCTTTCTTTCTCATTTCTTTCTTCTTTCTTTCTTCTTTCTTTCTTACTTCTTTCTTACTTCTTTCTTTATTCTCTCTTTCTTTCTTCTTTCTTTGTTCTTTCTTTCTTTCTTCTTTCTTTCTTCCTACTTTATTTCTTCTTTCTTTCTTCTTTCATCTTTCTTTCTTCGTTCTTTCTTTCTTCTTTCTTTCTTCTTTCTTTCTTTTTTCTTCTTTCTTTCTTCTTTCTTTCTTTCTTTCTTCTTTCTTTCTTCTTTCTTTCTTCTTTCTTTCTTTCTTCTTTCTTTCTTTCTTCTATCTTTCTTCTTTCTTTCTTTCTTCTTCCTTCCTTCCTCCCTTCTTTCTTTCTTGTTTCTTTCTTCTTTCTTTCTTCTTTCTTTCTTCTTTCTTTTTTCTTTCTTCTTCTTTCTTTCTTCTTTCTTTCTTTCTTCTTTCTTTGTTCTTTCTTTCTTTCTTCTTTCTTTCTTCCTACTTTATTTCTTCTTTCTTTCTTCTTTCATCTTTCTTTCTTCGTTCTTCTTCTTTCTTCTTTCTTTCTTCTTCTTTCTTTCTTTCTTCTTTCTTTCTTCTTATTTCTTCTTTCTTTCTTCTTTCATTCTTCTTTCTTTCTTCTTTCTTTCTTCTTTCTTTCTTCTTTCTTTCTTTCTTCTTTCTTTCTTCTTTCTTTCTTCTTTCTTTCTTTTTTCCTTCTTTCTTATTTCTTCTTTCTTTCTTCTTTCTTTCTTCTTTCTTTCTTCCTTCTTTCTTCCTTTTTTCTACCTTCTTTCTTTCTTCTTTCTTTCTTCTTTCTTTCTTCTTTCTTTCTTTCTTCTTTCTTTCTTCCTTCTTTCTTCTTTCTTCTTTCTTCATTCTTTCTTCTTTCTTTCTTACTTCTTTCTTTCTTTCTTTCTTCTTTCTTTCTTTCTTCTTTCTTTCTTTCTTCTTTCTTCTTTCTTTCTTCTTTCTTTCTTCTTTCTTTCTTTCTTCTTTGTTTCTTCTTTCTTTCTTTCTTCTTTCTTTTCTTCGTTCTTTCTTCTTTCTTTCTTCTTTCTTCTTTCTTCTTTCTTTTTTCTTTCTTCTTCTTTCTTTCTTCTTTCTTTCTTTCTTCTTTCTTTGTTCTTTCTTTCTTTCTTCTTTCTTTCTTCCTACTTTATTTCTTCTTTCTTTCTTCTTCCATCTTTCTTTCTTCGTTCTTTCTTTCTTCTTTCTTTCTTCTGTATTCTTTCTTTCTTTCTTTCTTCCTTCTTTCTTCTTTCTTCTTTCTTCTTTCTCTCTTTCTTCTTTCTTTCTTTCTTTTTCTTTCTTCTTTCTTTCTTCTTTCTTTCTTTCTTCCTTCTTTCTTTTTTCTCCTTTCTTTCTTCTTTCTTTCTTTTTTCCTTCTTTCTTATTTCTTCTTTCTTTCTTTCTACTTTCTTTCTTCTTTCTTTCTTTCTTCTTTCGTTCTTCTTTCTTTCTTCTTTCTTTCTTCTTTCTTTCTTCCTTCTTTCTTCCTTTTTTCTACCTTCTTTCTTTCTTCTTTCTTTCTTCTTTCTTTCTTTCTTCTTTCTTCTTTCTTTCTTTCTTTCTTCTTTCTTTCTTCTTTTTTTCTTTCTTACTTCTTTCTTTCTTTCTTTATTCGTTTCTTTCTTCTTTCTTTCCTCTTTCTTTCTTTCTTCTTTGTTTCTCCTTTCTTTCTTTCTTCTTTCTTTCTTTCTTCTTATTTCTTTCTTCTTTCTTTCTTTCATTTTTCTTTCTTTCTTCTTTCTTTCTTCTTACTTTCTTTCTTCCTTCTTTCTTTTTTCTTCTATCTTTCTTCTTTCTTTCTTTTTTCCTTCTTATTTCTTCTTTCTTTCTTCTTTCTTTCTTTCTACTTTCTTTCTTCTTTCTTTCTTTCTTCTTTCGTTCTTCTTTATTTCTTCTTTCTTTCTTCTTTCTTTCTTCCTTCTTTCTTGCTTTTTTTCTACCTTCTTTCTTTCTTCTTTCTTTCTTTCTTCTTTCTTTCTTCTTTCTTACTTCTTTCTTTCTTTCTTCTTTCTTTCCTCTTTCTTTCTTCTTTCTTTCTTCTTTCCTTCTTATTTCTTTCTTCTTTCTTACTTCTTTCTTACTTCTTTTTTACTTCTTTCCTACTTCTTTCTTAATTCTTTCTTTCTTCTTTCTTTCTTTCTTTCTTCTTTCGTTCTTTTTTTTTTCTTCTTTCTTTCTTTCTTCTTTCTTTCTTCTTTCTTCTTCTTTCTTTCTTTTTATTCTTTTCCTTTCTTCTTTCTTCTTTCCTTCTTATTTATTTCTTCTTTCTTTCTTTCTTCTTTCTTTCTTTCTTTCTTCTTTCTTTCTTTCTTCTTTCTTTCTTCTTTCTTTCTTTCTTCCTTCTTTCTTTTTTCTCCTTTCTTTCTTCTTTCTTTCTTTTTTCCTTTTTCTTATTTCTTCTTTCTTTCTTTCTACTTTCTTTCTTCTTTCTTTCTTTCTTCTTTCGTTCTTCTTTATTTCTTCTTTCTTTCTCCTTTTTTTCTTCTTTCTTTCTTCCTTCTTTCTTCCTTTTTTTCTACCTTCTTTCTTTCTTCTTTCTTTCTTCTTTCTTTCTTTCTTCTTTCTTTCTTCTTTCTTTCTTCTTTGTTTCTTCTTTCTTTCTTTCTTTCTTCTTTCTTTCCTCTTTCTTTCTTCTTTCTTTCTTCTTTCCTTCTTATTTCTTTCTTCTTTCTTACTTCTTTTTTACTTCTTTCCTACTTCTTTCTTAATTCTTTCTTTCTTCTTTCTTTCTTTCTTTCTTCTTTCCTTCTTATTTATTTCTCCTTTCTTTCTTTCTTCTTTCTTTCTTCTTTCTCTCTTTCTTCTTTCTTTCTTTCTTCTTTCTTTCTTTCTTACTTCTTTCTTTCTTTCTTCTTTCTTCTTTCTTTCTTCTTTCCTTCTTATTTATTTCTCCTTTCTTTCTTTCTTCTTTGTTTCTTCTTTCTTTCTTTCTTCTTTCTTTCTTTCTTCTTTCTTTCTTTCTTCTTTCTTCTTTCTTTCTTCTTTCTTTCTTCTTTCCTTCTTATTTATTTTTTCTTTCTTTCTTTCTTCCTTCTTTCTTTTCTTTCTTTCTTCTTTCTTCTTTCTTCGTTCTTTCTTTCTTCTTTCTTTCTTCTTTATTCTTTCTTTCTTTCTTCTTTCTTTCTTCTTTCTTTCTTTCTTATTTCTTTCTTCTTTCTTTCTTCTTTCTTTCTTTTTTCTTCTTTCTTTCTTCTTTCTTTCTTTCTTTCTTCTTTCTTCTTTCTTTCTTCTTTCTTTCTTTCTTTCTTCTTTCTTTCTTCTTTCTTTCTTTCTTTCTTCCTTCCTTCCCTCTTTCTTTCTCATTTCTTTCTTCTTTCTTTCTTCTTTCTTTCTTCTTTCTTTCTTACTTCTTTCTTACTTCTTTCTTTATTCTCTCTTTCTTACTTCTTTCTTTGTTCTTTCTTTCTTTCTTCTTTCTTTCTTCCTACTTTATTTCTTCTTTCTTTCTTCTTTCATCTTTCTTTCTTCGTTCTTTCTTTCTTCTTTCTTTCTTCTTTCTTTCTTTTTTCTTCTTTCTTTCTTCTTTCTTTCTTTCTTTCTTCTTTCTTTCTTCTTTCTTTCTTCTTTCTTTCTTTTCTCTTTCTTTCTTTCTTCTATCTTTCTTCTTTCTTTCTTTCTTTCTTCCTTCCTTCCTCCCTTCTTTCTTTCTTGTTTCTTTCTTCTTTCTTTCTTCTTTCTTTCTTTTTTCTTTCTTTCTTTCTTCTTTCTTTTTTCTTTCTTCTTCTTTCTTTCTTCTTTCTTTCTTTCTTCTTTCTTTGTTCTTTCTTTCTTTCTTCTTTCTTTCTTCCTACTTTATTTCTTCTTTCTTTCTTCTTTCATCTTTCTTTCTTCGTTCTTTCTTTCTTCTTTCTTTCTTCTGTATTCTTTCTTTCTTTCTTTCTTCATTCTTTCTTCTTTCTTTCTTCTTTATTTCTTCTTTCTTTCTTCTTTCATTCTTCTTTCTTTCTTCTTTCTTTCTTCTTTCTTTCTTCTTTCTTTCTTTCTTCTTTCTTTCTTTCTTCTTTCTTTCTTTCTTTCTTCTTTCTTTCTTTCTTCTTTCTTTCTTCTTTCTTTCTTTCTTCCTTCTTTCTTTTTCTTCTTTCTTTCTTCTTTATTTCTTTTTTCCTTCTTTCTTATTTCTTCTTTCTTTCTTCTTTCTTTCTTCTTTCTTTCTTCCTTCTTTCTTCCTTTTTTCTACCTTCTTTCTTTCTTCTTTCTTTCTTCTTTCTTTCTTCTTTCTTTCTTTCTTCTTTCTTTCTTCCTTCTTTCTTCTTTCTTCTTTCTTCATTCTTTCTTCTTTCTTTCTTACTTCTTTCTTTCTTTCTTTCTTCTTTCTTTCTTTCTTCTTTCTTTCTTTCTTCTTTCTTCTTTCTTTCTTCTTTCTTTCTTCTTTCTTTCTTTCTTCTTTGTTTCTTCTTTCTTTCTTTCTTCTTTCTTTTCTTCGTTCTTTCTTCTTTCTTTCTTCTTTCTTCTTTCTTCTTTCTTTTTTCTTTCTTCTTCTTTCTTTCTTCTTTCTTTCTTTCTTCTTTCTTTGTTCTTTCTTTCTTTCTTCTTTCTTTCTTCCTACTTTATTTCTTCTTTCTTTCTTCTTCCATCTTTCTTTCTTCGTTCTTTCTTTCTTCTTTCTTTCTTCTGTATTCTTTCTTTCTTTCTTTCTTCCTTCTTTCTTCTTTCTTCTTTCTTCTTTCTCTCTTTCTTCTTTCTTTCTTTCTTTTTCTTTCTTCTTTCTTTCTTCTTTCTTTCTTTCTTCCTTCTTTCTTTTTTCTCCTTTCTTTCTTCTTTCTTTCTTTTTTCCTTCTTTCTTATTTCTTCTTTCTTTCTTTCTACTTTCTTTCTTCTTTCTTTCTTTCTTCTTTCGTTCTTCTTTCTTTCTTCTTTCTTTCTTCTTTCTTTCTTCCTTCTTTCTTCCTTTTTTCTACCTTCTTTCTTTCTTCTTTCTTTCTTCTTTCTTTCTTTCTTCTTTCTTCTTTCTTTCTTTCTTTCTTCTTTCTTTCTTCTTTTTTTCTTTCTTACTTCTTTCTTTCTTTCTTTATTCTTTCTTTCTTCTTTCTTTCCTCTTTCTTTCTTTCTTCTTTGTTTCTCCTTTCTTTCTTTCTTCTTTCTTTCTTTCTTCTTATTTCTTTCTTCTTTCTTTCTTTCATTTTTCTTTCTTTCTTCTTTCTTTCTTCTTACTTTCTTTCTTCCTTCTTTCTTTTTTCTTCTATCTTTCTTCTTTCTTTCTTTTTTCCTTCTTATTTCTTCTTTCTTTCTTCTTTCTTTCTTTCTACTTTCTTTCTTCTTTCTTTCTTTCTTCTTTCGTTCTTCTTTATTTCTTCTTTCTTTCTTCTTTCTTTCTTCCTTCTTTCTTGCTTTTTTTCTACCTTCTTTCTTTCTTCTTTCTTTCTTTCTTCTTTCTTTCTTCTTTCTTACTTCTTTCTTTCTTTCTTCTTTCTTTCCTCTTTCTTTCTTCTTTCTTTCTTCTTTCCTTCTTATTTCTTTCTTCTTTCTTACTTCTTTCTTACTTCTTTTTTACTTCTTTCCTACTTCTTTCTTAATTCTTTCTTTCTTCTTTCTTTCTTTCTTTCTTCTTTCGTTCTTTTTTTTTTCTTCTTTCTTTCTTTCTTCTTTCTTTCTTCTTTCTTTCTTCTTTCTTTCTTCTTCCTTTCTTCTTTCTTCTTTCCTTCTATTTATTTCTTCTTTCTTTCTTTCTTCTTTCTTTCTTTCTTTCTTCTTTCTTTCTTTCTTCTTTCTTTCTTCTTTCTTTCTTTCTTCCTTCTTTCTTTTTTCTCCTTTCTTTCTTCTTTCTTTCTTTTTTCCTTTTTCTTATTTCTTCTTTCTTTCTTTCTACTTTCTTTCTTCTTTCTTTCTTTCTTCTTTCGTTCTTCTTTATTTCTTCTTTCTTTCTCCTTTTTTTCTTCTTTCTTTCTTCCTTCTTTCTTCCTTTTTTTCTACCTTCTTTCTTTCTTCTTTCTTTCTTCTTTCTTTCTTTCTTCTTTCTTTCTTCTTTCTTTCTTCTTTGTTTCTTCTTTCTTTCTTTCTTTCTTCTTTCTTTCCTCTTTCTTTCTTCTTTCTTTCTTCTTTCCTTCTTATTTCTTTCTTCTTTCTTACTTCTTTTTTACTTCTTTCCTACTTCTTTCTTAATTCTTTCTTTCTTCTTTCTTTCTTTCTTTCTTCTTTCCTTCTTATTTATTTCTCCTTTCTTTCTTTCTTCTTTCTTTCTTCTTTCTCTCTTTCTTCTTTCTTTCTTTCTTCTTTCTTTCTTTCTTACTTCTTTCTTTCTTTCTTCTTTCTTCTTTCTTTCTTCTTTCCTTCTTATTTATTTCTCCTTTCTTTCTTTCTTCTTTGTTTCTTCTTTCTTTCTTTCTTCTTTCTTCTTTCTTCTTTCTTTCTTTCTTCTTTCTTCTTTCTTTCTTCTTTCTTTCTTCTTTCCTTCTTATTTATTTTTTCTTTCTTTCTTTCTTCCTTCTTTCTTTTCTTTCTTTCTTCTTTCTTCTTTCTTCGTTCTTTCTTTCTTCTTTCTTTCTTCTTTATTCTTTCTTTCTTTCTTCTTTCTTTCTTCTTTCTTTCTTTCTTATTTCTTTCTTCTTTCTTTCTTCTTTCTTTCTTTTTTCTTCTTTCTTTCTTCTTTCTTTCTTTCTTTCTTCTTTCTTCTTTCTTTCTTCTTTCTTTCTTTCTTTCTTCTTTCTTTCTTCTTTCTTTCTTTCTTTCTTCCTTCCTTCCCTCTTTCTTTCTCATTTCTTTCTTCTTTCTTTCTTCTTTCTTTCTTCTTTCTTTCTTACTTCTTTCTTACTTCTTTCTTTATTCTCTCTTTCTTACTTCTTTCTTTGTTCTTTCTTTCTTTCTTCTTTCTTTCTTCCTACTTTATTTCTTCTTTCTTTCTTCTTTCATCTTTCTTTCTTCGTTCTTTCTTTCTTCTTTCTTTCTTCTTTCTTTCTTTTTTCTTCTTTCTTTCTTCTTTCTTTCTTTCTTTCTTCTTTCTTTCTTCTTTCTTTCTTCTTTCTTTCTTTTCTCTTTCTTTCTTTCTTCTATCTTTCTTCTTTCTTTCTTTCTTTCTTCCTTCCTTCCTCCCTTCTTTCTTTCTTGTTTCTTTCTTCTTTCTTTCTTCTTTCTTTCTTTTTTCTTTCTTTCTTTCTTCTTTCTTTTTTCTTTCTTCTTCTTTCTTTCTTCTTTCTTTCTTTCTTCTTTCTTTGTTCTTTCTTTCTTTCTTCTTTCTTTCTTCCTACTTTATTTCTTCTTTCTTTCTTCTTTCATCTTTCTTTCTTCGTTCTTTCTTTCTTCTTTCTTTCTTCTGTATTCTTTCTTTCTTTCTTTCTTCATTCTTTCTTCTTTCTTTCTTCTTTATTTCTTCTTTCTTTCTTCTTTCATTCTTCTTTCTTTCTTCTTTCTTTCTTCTTTCTTTCTTCTTTCTTTCTTTCTTCTTTCTTTCTTTCTTCTTTCTTTCTTTCTTTCTTCTTTCTTTCTTTCTTCTTTCTTTCTTCTTTCTTTCTTTCTTCCTTCTTTCTTTTTTCTTCTTTCTTTCTTCTTTATTTCTTTTTTCCTTCTTTCTTATTTCTTCTTTCTTTCTTCTTTCTTTCTTCTTTCTTTCTTCCTTCTTTCTTCCTTTTTTCTACCTTCTTTCTTTCTTCTTTCTTTCTTCTTTCTTTCTTCTTTCTTTCTTTCTTCTTTCTTTCTTCCTTCTTTCTTCTTTCTTCTTTCTTCATTCTTTCTTCTTTCTTTCTTACTTCTTTCTTTCTTTCTTTCTTCTTTCTTTCTTTCTTCTTTCTTTCTTTCTTCTTTCTTCTTTCTTTCTTCTTTCTTTCTTCTTTCTTTCTTTCTTCTTTGTTTCTTCTTTCTTTCTTTCTTCTTTCTTTCTTTCTTCTTTCTTCTTTCTTTCTTCTTCTATCTTCTTTCTTTCTTCTTTCTTTCTTCTTTCTTATTTCTTTCTTTCTTCCTTCTTTCTTATTTCTTCTTTCTTTCTTCTTTCTTTCTTTCTACTTTCATTCTTCTTTCTTTCTTTCTTCTTTCTTTCTTCTTTCTTTCTTCTTTCTTTCTTCTTTCTTTCTTCTTTCTTTCTTCTTTCTTTCTTCTTTCTTTCTTTCTTCTTTGTTTCTTCTTTCTTTCTTTCTTCTTTCTTTCTTTCTTCTTTCTTCTTTCTTTCTTCTTTCTATCTTCTTTCTTTCTTCTTTCTTTCTTTCTTTCTTCTTTCTTTCTTCTTTCTTATTTCTTTCTTTCTTCCTTCTTTCTTATTTCTTCTTTCTTTCTTCTTTCTTTCTTTCTACTTTCATTCTTCTTTCTTTCTTTCTTCTTTCTTTCTTCTTTCTTTCTTTCTTCTTTCTTCTTTCTTTCTTCTTTCTTTCTTTCTTCTTTGTTTCTTCTTTCTTTCTTTCTTCTTTCTTTCTTTCTTCTTTCTTCTTTCTTTCTTCTTTCTTTCTTCTTTCCTTCTTATTTCTTTCTTCTTTCTTACTTCTTCCTTACTTCTTTTTTACTTCTTTCCTACTTCTTTCTTAATTCTTTCTTTCTTCTTTCTTTCTTTCTTCTTTCGTTCTTCTTTCTTTCTTTCTTACTTCTTTCTTTCTTCTTTCTTCTTTCTTTCTTTCTTCTTTCTTTCTTTCTTCTTTCTTCTTTCTTTCTTCTTTCTTTCTTCTTTCTTTCTTTCTTCTTTCTTTCTTCTTTCTTTCTACTTTCTTTATTTCTTTCTTCTTTCATTCTCTCTTCTTTCTTTCTTTCTTCTTTCTTCTTTCTTTCTACTTTCTTTCTTTCTTCTTTCTTTCTTTCTTCTTTCTTCTTTCTTTCTTCTTTCCTTTTTCTTTCTTTCTTCTTTCTTACTTCTTTTTTTCTTTTTTACTTCATTCTTACTTCTTTCTTAATTCTTTCTTTCTTCTTTATTTCTTCTTTCTTTCTTTCTTCCTTCTTTCTTTTCTTTCTTTCTTTCTTCTTTCTTTCTTTATTTCTTACTTTCTTTCATCCTTCTTTCTTTTTTCTTCTTTCTTTCTTCTTTCTTCCTTTCTTCATCCTTTCTTCTTTATTTCTTACTTCTTTCTTACTTCTTTCTTTCTTCTTTCTTTCATCTCTCCTCTTTCCTTCTTCTTACTAATTTCTTTCTTTCTTCTTTCTTTCTTTCTTTCTTCTTAATTTCTTTCTTTCTTTCTTCTTAATTTCTTTCTTTCATTCTTCTTTCTTCCTTCTTTCTTTCTTCTTAATTTCTTCCTTCTTTCTTTCTTCTTTCTTTCTTTCTTTCTTTCTTCTTTCTTTCTTCTTACTTTCTTCTTTCTTTCTTCTTTTCTTTCTTTCTTCTTCCTTTCTTTCTTCCTTCTTTTTTCTTCTTTCTTTCTTCTTTCTTTCTTACTACTTTATTACTTCTTTCTTACTTGTTTCTTAATTCTTTGTTTATTACTTCTTTCTTTCTTCTTTCTTTTTTTTTCTTTTTTCTTTCTTTCTTCTTTCTTTCTTCTTTCTTTCTTCTTTATTTCTTTCTTCTTTCTTTCTTCTTTCTACTTTCTTTCTTCTTTCTTTCTTCTTTCTTCTTTCTTTCTTCTTTCTTTCTTCTTTCTTTCTTCTTTCTTTCTTTCTTCTTTCTTTCTTCTTTCTTTCTTACTTCTTTCTTATTTCTTTCTTCTTTCTTCTTTCTTCTTTCTTTCATCTTTCTTTCTTCTTTCTTTGTTCTTTCTTTGTTCTTTCTTTCTTTCTTCTTTCTTTATTCTTTCCTTCTTCTTTCTCACTTACTTCTTTCTTTCTTGTTTCTTTCTTACTTCTTTCTTACATCTTTCTTTCTTCTTTTTTTCTTCTTTATTTATTCTTAATTTCTTCTTCCTTTCTTCTTCCTTTCTTTCTTCTTTCTTACTTACTTCTTTCTTTCTTTCTTCTTTCTTTCTTTCTTCTTTCTTTCTTTCTTCTTTCTTTCTTTCTTCTTTCTTTCTTTCTTCTTTCATTCTTCTTTCTTTCTTCTTTCTTACTTAGCTCTTTATAACTTCTTTCTTTCTTACTTCTTTCTTCTTTCTTTCTTTCTTCTTTCTTTCTTCTTTCTTTTTTCTTTCTTTCTACTTTCTTTCTTACTTCTTTCTTACTTTTTTCTTTCTTCTTTCTTTCTTCTTTCTTTCTTTCTTCTTAATTTCTTTCTTTATTCTTCTTTCTTTCTTCTTTCTTTCTTCTTTAACTCTTTCTACTCTCGTTCTTCTTTCTTCTTTCTTTCTTCTTTCTTTCTTCTTTCTTTCTTACTTCTTTCTTCTTTCTTTCTTCTTTCTTTCTTCTTTCTTACTTCTTTGTTACTTCTTTCTTACTTCTTCCTTTCTTCTTTCTTTTTCCTTTCTTTCTTCTTTCTTTCTTCTTTCTTCTTTCTTTTTCCTTTCTTTCTTCTTTCTTTCTTCTTTCTTCTTTCTTTCTTCTTTCTTTTTTTTCTTTCTTTCTTCTTTCTTTCTTCTTTCTTTCTTCTTTCTTTCTTCTTTCTTTCTTCTTCTTTCTTTCTTTTTTCTTTCTTTTTTCTTTCTTTCTTCTTTCTTTCTTTCTTCATTCTTTCTTCTTTCTTACTTTCTTTCTTCATTCTTTCTTCTTTCTTTCTTTCTTTCTTCATTCTTTATTTCTTCTTTCTTTCTTCTTTCTTTCTTCTTTCTTTTTTCTTTCTTCTTTCTGCTTTCTTTCTTCTTTCTTTCTTTTTTATTCTTTCTTCTTTCTTTCTTTCTTCTTTCTTTCTTCTTTCTTTCTTACTTCTTTCTTTCTTACTTCTTTCTTATTTCTTTCTTCTTTCTTCTTTCTTTCTTCTTTCTTTCTTCTTTCTTTCTTTTTTCTTTATTCTTTCTTTATTCTTTCTTTCTTCTTTCTTTTTTTTTTTCTTTCTTCTTTCTTTCTCCTTTCTTTCTTCTTTCTTTCTTCTTTCTCTCTTTATTCGTTCTTTATTCTTTCTTTCTTTTTTCTTTCTTTCTTCTTTCTTTCTTCTTTCTTACTTCATTCTTTCTTCTTTCTTTCTTCTTTCTTTCTTCTTTCTTTCTTTCCTCATTCTTTCTTCTTTCTTTCTTTCTTTCTTCATTCTTTCTTTCTTCTTTCTTTCTTCTTTCTTTCTTCTTTCTTTCTGCTTTCTTTCTTCTTTATTTCTCTCCTCTTTCTTTCTTCTTTCTTTCTTTCTTTCTTTCTTTCTTTCTTTCTTTCTTTCTTTCTTTCTTTCTTTCTTTCTTCTTTTTTTCTTTCTTTCTTTCTTTCTTTCTTCTTTCTTCTTTCTTTCTTACTTCTTTCTTACATCTTTTTTCTTTCTTTCTTACTTCTTTCTTCTTTCTTTCTTAGTTCTTTCTTTCTTCCTTCTTCTTTCTTTCTTTGTTCTTTCTTTCTTCTTTCATTCTTTCTGCTTTCTTTCTTTCTTCTTTCCTTCTTCTTTCTTTCTTCTTTCTTTCTTTCTTCTTTCTTTCTTCCTACTTTCGTCTTTCTTTCTTCTTTCTTTCTTCTTTCTTCTTTCTTTCTTCTTTTTTCTTCTTTCTTTCTTTCTTCTTAATTTCTTTCTTTCATTCTTCATTCTTTCTTCTTTCTTTCTTACATCTTTCTTACTTCGTACTTCTTTCTTAATTACTTCTTTCTTTCTTTCTTTCTTCTTTCTCTCTTCTTTCTTTCTTTCTTCTTAATTTCTTTCTTCATTCTTCTTTCTTTCTTCTTTCTTTCTCTTTATTTCTTTCTTCTCTCTTTCTTCATTCTTCTTTCTTTCTTCTTTCTTTCTTCTTTCTTTGTTCTTTCTTTCTTACTTCTTTCTTCTTTCTTTCTTCTTTCTTTCTTCTTTCTTTTTCTTTCTTTTTACTTGCTTTGTTCTTTCTTTCTTCTTTCTTTCTTACTTCTTTCTTTCTTCTTTCTTTCTTACTTTTTTCTTACGTCTTTCTTACTTCTTTCTTACTTCTTTCTTTGTTCTTTCTTTCCTCTCTCTTTCTTCTTTCATTCTTTCTTTCTTCTTTGTCTTCTTTCTTTCTTCTTTGTTTCTTTCTTCTTTCTTCTTTCTTTCTTTCTTCTTTCTTTCTTCTTTCTTTCTTCTTTCTTTCTTACTTCTTTCTTTCTTCTTTCTTACTTCTTTCTTCATTCTTTCTTCCTTCTTTCTTCTTTCTTTTTTCTTTCATTCTTTCTTTCTTCTTTGTTTCTTCTTTCTTTCTTCTTTCTTCCTCCTCTCTTTCTTTCTTCTTTCTTTCTTCTTTCTATCTTCTTTCTGTCTTTCTTTCTTTCTTCTTTCTTTCTTCTTTCTTTTTTCTTTCATTCTTTCTTTCTTCTTTGTTTCTTCTTTCTTTTTTCTTTCTTCTTTCTTTCTTCTTTATTCTTTCTTCATTCTTTCTTTCTTCATTCTTCTTTTCTTCTTTCTTTCTTTCTTCTTTCTTTCTTCTTTCTTTCTTTCTTCTTTCTTTCGTCTTTCTTTCTTCTTTCTTCTTTCTTCATTCTTTCTTCTTTCTTTCTTACTTCTTTCTTTCTTTCTTCTTTCTTTCTTTCTTCTTTCTTTCTTTCTTCTTTCTTCTTTCTTTCTTCTTTCTTTCTTCTTTCTTTCTTTCTTCTTTGTTTCTTCTTTCTTTCTTTCTTCATTCTTTCTTTCTTCTTTCTTCTTTCTTTCTTCTTTCTATCTTCTTTCTTTCTTCTTTCTTTCTTTCTTCTTTCTTTCTTTCTTCTTTCTTTCTTTCTTTCTTCTTTCTTTCTTCTTTCTTATTTCTTTCTTTCTTCCTTCTTTCTTTTTTCTTCTTTCTTTCTTCTTTCTTTTTTTTTCCTTCTTTCTTATTTCTTCTTTCTTTCTTCTTTCTTTCTTTCTACTTTCATTCTTCTTTCTTTCTTTCTTCTTTCTTTCTTCTTTCTTTCTTCTTTCTTTCTTCTTTCTTTCTTCTTTCTTTCTTCCTTCTTTCTTCCTTTTTTCTACCTTCTTTCTTCCTTCTTTCTTTCTTTCTTCTTTCTTTCTTCTTTCTTTCTTTCTTCTTTCTTTCTTCTTTCTTTCTTACTTCTTAATTTCTTTCTTTCTTCTTCCTTTTTTTTTTCTTTCTTTCTTTCTTCTTTCTTCTTTCTTTCTTCTTTCTTTCTTCTTTGTTTCTTCTTTCTTTCTTTCTTCTTTCTTTCTTTCTTCTTTCTTCTTTCTTTCTTCTTTCTTTCTTCTTTCCTTCTTATTTCTTTCTTCTTTCTTACTTCTTCCTTACTTCTTTTTTACTTCTTTCCTACTTCTTTCTTAATTCTTTCTTTCTTCTTTCGTTCTTCTTTCTTTCTTTCTTACTTCTTTCTTTCTTTCTTTCTTCTTTCTTTCTTTCTTCTTTCTTTCTTTCTTCTTTCTTCTTTCTTTCTTCTTTCTTTCTTTCTTCTTTCTTTCTTCTTTCTTTCTTTCTTCTTTCTTTCTTCTTTCTTCTTTCTTTCTTCTTTCTTTCTTCTTTCTTTCTTCTTTCTTTCTTTCTTTCTTCTTTCATTCTCTCTTCTTTCTTCCTTTCTTCTTTCTTCTTTCTTTCTACTTTCTTTCTTTCTTCTTTCTTTCTTCTTTCTTTCTTTCTTCTTTCTTTCTTTCTTCTTTCTTCTTTCTTTCTTCTTTCCTTTTTCTTTATTTCTTCTTTCTTACTTCTTTTTTTCTTTTTTACTTCATTCTTACTTCTTTCTTAATTCTTTCTTTCTTCTTTATTTCTTCTTTCTTTCTTTCTTCCTTCTTTCTTTTCTTTCTTTCTTTCTTCTTTCTTTCTTTATTTCTTACTTTCTTTCATCCTTCTTTCTTTTTTCTTCTTTCTTTCTTCTTTCTTCCTTTCTTCATCCTTTCTTCTTTATTCTTACTTCTTTCTTACTTCTTTCTTTCTTCTTTCTTTCATCTCTCCTCTTTCCTTCTTCTTACTAATTTCTTTCTTTCTTCTTTCTTTCTTTCTTCTTTCTTTCTTCTTTCTTTCTTTCTTCTTTCTTATTTCTTTCTTCTTTCTTCTTTCTTCTTTCTTTCATCTTTCTTTCTTCTTTCTTTGTTCTTTCTTTGTTCTTTCTTTCTTTCTTCTTTCTTTATTCTTTCCTTCTTCTTTCTTTCTTACTTCTTTCTTTCTTGTTTCTTTCTTACTTCTTTCTTACATCTTTCTTTCTTCTTTTTTTCTTCTTTATTTATTCTTAATTTCTTCTTCCTTTCTTCTTCCTTTCTTTCTTCTTTCTTACTTACTTCTTTCTTTCCTCTTTCATCTTTCTTTCTTTCTTCTTTCTTTCTTTCTTCTTTCTTTCTTTCTTCTTTCATTCTTCTTTCTTTCTTCTTTCTTTCTTAGCTCTTTATAACTTCTTTCTTTCTTACTTCTTTCTTCTTTCTTTCTTCTTTCTTTATTCTTCCTTTCTTCTTCCTTTCTTTCTTCTTTCTTACTTACTTCTTTCTTTCCTCTTTCTTCTTTCTTTCTTTCTTCTTTCTTTCTTTCTTCTTTCTTTCTTTCTTCTTTCTTTCTTTCTTCTTTCATTCTGCTTTCTTTCTTCTTTCTTACTTAGCTCTTTATAACTTCTTTCTTTCTTACTTCTTTCTTCTTTCTTTCTTTCTTCTTTCTTTCTTCTTTCTTTTTTCTTTCTTTCTACTTTCTTTCTTACTTCTTTCTTACTTTTTTCTTTCTTCTTTCTTTCTTTCTTCTTAATTTCTTTCTTTATTCTTCTTTCTTTCTTCTTTCTTTCTTCTTTATCTCTTTCTACTCTCGTTCTTCTTTCTTCTTTCTTTCTTCTTTCTTCTTTCTTTGTTCTTTCTTTCTTACTTCTTTCTTCTTTCTTTCTTCTTTCTTTCTTCTTTCTTACTTCTTTGTTACTTCTTTCTTACTTCTTCCTTTCTTCTTTCTTTTTCCTTTCTTTCTTCTTTCTTTCTTCTTTCTTCTTTTTTTCTTCTTTCTTTTTTTTCTTTCTTTCTTCTTTCTTTCTTCTTTCTTTCTTCTTTCTTTCTTCTTTCTTTCTTCTTTCTTTTTTCTTTCTTTTTTCTTTCTTTCTTCTTTCTTTCTCCTTTCTTTATTCTTTCTTTCATTTTTTCTTCTTTCTTTCTTTCTTCATTCTTTCTTCTTTCTTACTTTCTTTCTTCATTCTTTCTTCTTTCTTTCTTTCTTCATTCTTTCTTTCTTTCTTCTTTCTTTTTTCTTTCTTCTTTCTGCTTTCTTTCTTCTTTCTTTCTTTTTTATTCTTTCTTCTTTCTTTCTTTCTTCTTTCTTTCTTCTTTCTTTCTTACTTCTTTCTTTCTTACTTCTTTCTTATTTCTTTCTTCTTTCTTCTTTCTTTCTTCTTTCTTTCTTCTTTCTTTCTTCTTTCTTTCTTTTTTCTTTATTCTTTCTTTATTCTTTCTTTCTTCTTTCTTTTTTTTTCTTTCTTTCTTCTTTCTTTCTCCTTTCTTTCTTCTTTCTTTTTTCTTTCTTACTTCATTCTTTCTTCTTTCTTTCTTCTTTCTTTCTTCTTTCTTTCTTTCCTCATTCTTTCTTCTTTCTTTCTTTCTTTCTTCATTCTTTCTTTCTTCTTTCTTTCTTCTTTCTTCTTTCTTTCTTCTTTTTTCTTCTTTCTTTCTTTCTTCTTAATTTCTTTCTTTCATTCTTCATTCTTTCTTCTTTCTTTCTTACTACTTTCTTACTTCGTACTTCTTTCTTAATTACTTCTTTCTTTCTTTCTTTCTTCTTTCTCTCTTCTTTCTTTCTTTCTTCTTTCTTTCTTCTTTCTTTCTTTCTTCTTAATTTCTTTCTTCATTCTTCTTTCTTTCTTCTTTCTTTTTCTTTATTTCTTTCTTCTCTCTTACTTCATTCTTCTTTCTTTCTTCTTTCTTTCTTCTTTCTTTGTTCTTTCTTTCTTACTTCTTTCTTCTTTCTTTCTTCTTTCTTTCTTCTTTCTTTTTTCTTTCTTTTTACTTGCTTTGTTCTTTCTTTCTTCTTTCTTTCTTACTTCTTTCTTTCTTCTTTCTTTCTTACTTTTTTCTAACGTCTTTCTTACTTCTTTCTTACTTCTTTCTTTCTTCTTTCTTTCCTCTCTCTTTCTTCTTTCATTCTTTCTTTCTTCTTTGTCTTCTTTCTTTCTTCTTTTTTTCTTTCTTCTTTCTTCTTTCTTTCTTTCTTCTTTCTTTCTTCTTTCTTTCTTCTTTCTTTCTTCTTTCTTTCTTACTTCTTTCTTTCTTCTTTCTTACTTCTTTCTTCATTCTTTCTTCCTTCTTTCTTCTTTCTTTTTTCTTTCATTCTTTCTTTCTTCTTTGTTTCTTCTTTCTTTCTTCTTTCTTCCTCCTCTCTTTCATTCTTCTTTCTTTCTTCTTTCTATCTTCTTTCTGTCTTTCTTTCTTTCTTGTTTCTTTCTTCTTTCTTACTTGTTATTACATTCTAACTTCTTTCTTTCTTCTTTCTTTTTTCTTTCTTCTTTCTTTCTTCTTTATTCTTTCTTCATTCTTTCTTTCTTCATTCTTCTTTTCTTCTTTCTTTCTTTCTTCTTTCTTTCTTCTTTCTTTCTTCTTTCTTTCTTCTTTCTTTTTTCTTTCTGCTTTCTTTCTCCTTTCTTTATTCTTTCTTTCTTTCTTCTTTCTTTCTGCTTTCTTCTTTCTTTCTGTCTTCTTTCTTTCTTCTTTCTCTCTTCTTTATTTCTTCTTTCTTTCTTACTTCTTTCTTTCTTCTTTCTTCATTCTTTCTTCTTTCTTTCGTCTCTCTTTCTTCTTTCTTTCTTCTTTCTCTCTTTCTACTTTATTTCTTCTTTCTTTCTTCTTTCGTTCTTCTTTCATTCTTCTTTCTTCTTTCATTCTTCTTTCTTTCTTTTTTCTTTCTTTCTTCTTTCTTTCTTGCTTCTTTTTTCTTTCTTTCTTCTTTCTTTCTTTCTACTTTCTTTCTTCTTTCTTTCTGCTTTCTTCTTTCTTTCTGTCTTCTTTCTTTCTTCTTTCTCTCTTCTTTATTTCTTCTTTCTTTCTTACTTCTTTCTTTCTTCTTTCTTCATTCTTTCTTCTTTCTTTCGTCTCTCTTTCTTCTTTCTTTCTTCTTTCTCTCTTTCTACTTTATTTCTTCTTTCTTTCTTCTTTCGTTCTTCTTTCATTCTTCTTTCTTCTTTCATTCTTCTTTCTTTCTTTTTTCTTTCTTTCTTCTTTCTTTCTTGCTTCTTTTTTCTTTCTTTCTTCTTTCTTTCTTTCTACTTTCTTTCTTCTTTCTTTCTTCTTTCTTTTTTCTTTCTGCTTTCTTTCTCCTTTCTTTATTCTTTCTTTCTTTCTTCTTTCTTTCTGCTTTCTTTCTTCTTTCTTTCTGTCTTCTTTCTTTCTTCTTTCTCTCTTCTTTATTTCTTCTTTCTTTCTTACTTCTTTCTTCATTCTTTCTTCTTTCTTTCGTCTTTCTTTCTTCTTTCTTTCTTCTTTCTCTCTTTCTACTTTATTTCTTCTTTCTTTCTTCTCTCGTTCTTCTTTCATTCTTCTTTCTTCTTCCATTCTTCTTTCTTTCTTTTTTCTTTCTTTCTTCTTTCTTTCTTACTTCTTTTTTCTTTCTTTCTTCTTTCTTCTTTCTTTCTTTCTACTTTCTTTCTTCTTTCTTTCTTCTTTCTTTCTTCTTTCTTTCTTTCTTTCTTTCTTTCTTTCTTTCTTTCTTTCTTTCTTTCTTTCTTTCTTTCTTTCTTCCTTCCTTCCTTCCTTCATTCCTTCTTTCTTTCTTCTTTCTTTCTTCTTTCTTTCTTCTTTCTTTCTTCTTTATTCTTTCTTTCTTTCTTCTTTCTTTCTTTCTTTTTTCTTTCTTCTTACTTCTTTCTTTCTTCTTTCTTCCTTCTTCCTTTCTTTCTTCTTTCTTTCTTCTTTCTTTCTTCTTTCTTTCTTTCTTCTTTCTTTGTTCTTTCTTTCTTTCTTCTTTCTTTCTTTCTTCTTTCTTTCTTCTTTCTTTATTCTTTCATTCTTTAGTCTTTCTTTCTTCTTTCATTCTTCTTTCTTTCTTCTTTCTTTCTTCTTTCTTACTTCTTTCTTTCTTTCTTCTTTCTTTCTTCTTTCTTTCTTTCTTCTTTCTCTCTTACTTCTTTCCTCTTTCTTTCTTCTTTCTTTCTTCTTTCTTTCTTTCTTCTGCCTTTCTTTCTTATTTCTTTCTTTCTTCTTTCTTTCTTCTTCCTTTCTTTCTTCTTTCTTTCTTTTTTCTTCTTTCTTTCTTCTTTGTTTCTTTCTTTCTTCTTTCTTTCTTCTTTCTTCTTTTTTTCTTTCTTTCTTTCTTCTTTCTTTCTTCGTTCTTTCTTTCTTCTTTCTTCCTTTCTTCTTCATTTCTTCATCATTTCTTCTTTATTTCTTACTTCTTTCCTACTTCTTTCTTTCTTCTTTCTTTCATCTCTCTTCTTTCCTTCTACTTACTTCTTTCTTTCTTTCTTCTTTCTTTCTTCTTTCTTTCTTCTTTCTTTCTTTCTTCTTTCTTTCTTCTTTCTTCTTTCTTTCTTCTTTCTTCTTTCTTTCTTCTTTCTTTCTTTCTTTCTTCTTTCTTTCTCCTTTCTTTCTTCTTTCTTTCTTCTTTCTTCTTTCTTTCTTTTTTCTTTTTTTTATTATTCTTTCTTACTTCTTTCTTACTTCTTTCTTTCTTCTTTCTTCCTTCTTTCTTCTTTCTTTCTTACTTCTTTCTTTCTTTCTTTCTTACTTCTTTCTTTCTTCTTTCTTTCTTTCCTTCTTCTTTCTTTCTTTCTTTTCTTTCCTTCTTTCTTTCTTCTTTCTTTCTTTCTTCTTTCCTTCTTCTTACTTTCTTTCTTCTTTCTTCCTTCTTTCATTCTTCTTTCTTTCTTTCTTCTTTCTTTCTTCTTTCTTTCTTCTTTCTTTCTTCTTTCTTTCTTTCTTCTTTCTTCTTTCTTTCTTCTTTCTTTCTTTCTTTCTTTCTTCTTTCTTTCTTCATTCTTTCTTCTTTCTTTCTTCTTTCTTTCTTTCTTCTTCCTTTCTTCTTTCTTTCTTCTTTCTTTCTTCTTTCTTTCTTCTTTCTTTCTTCTTTCTTTCTTTCCTTTTTCTTTCTTCTTTCTTTCTTCCTTTTTTCTTTCTTCTTTCTTTCTACTTTCCTACTTTTTTCTTTGTTCTTCCTTTCTTCTTTCTTCTTTCTTTCTTCTTTCTTTCTTTCTTCTTTCTTTCTTCTTTCTTTCTTCGTTCTTTCTTTCTTCTTTCTTCCTTTCTTCATCCTTTCTTCATCCTTTCTTCTTTATTTCTTACTTCTTTCTTACTTCTTTCTTTCTTCTTTCTTTCATCTCTCTTCTTTCCTTCTTCTTACTAATTTCTTTCTTTATTCTTTCTTTCTTTCTTTCTTCTTTCTTTCTTCATTCTTTCTTCTTTCTTTATTCTTCATTTCTTCTTCCTTTCTTCTTCCTTTCTTCTTTCTTTCTTCTTTTTTTCTTATTTCTTCCTTTCTTTCTTCTTTCTTCTTTCTTTCTTCTTCCTTTATTCTTTCTTTCTTCTTTTTTTTCTTTCTTCTTTCTTCTTTCTTTCTTCTTTCTTTCTTTCTCTCCTTCTTCTTTCTGTCTTCTTTCTTTCTTTTTTCTTTATTCTTTCTTTCTTTTTTCTTTCTTTATTACATCTTTCTTATTTCTTTCCTACTTCTTTCTTTTTTCTTTCTTTCTTCTTTCTTCTTTGTTTATTACTTCTTTCTTTCTTACTTCTGTCTTGTTTCTTTCTTCTTTCTTCTTTCTTTCTTCTTTCTTTCTTCTTTCTTTCTTCTTTCTTTCTTCTTTATTTCTTTCTTTCTTCTTTCTTTCTTACCTCTTTCTTACTTCTTTCCTTCTTCTTTCTTACTTCTTTCTTTCTTCTTTCTTTCTTCTTTCTTTCTTTCTTCTTTCATTCTTTCTTCTTTCTCTCTTCTTTATTTCTTTCTTTCTTCTTTCTTACTTCTTTCTTAGTTCTTTCTTTCTTCTTTCTTTCTTTCTTCTTCCTTTCTTTCTTATTTCTTTCTTTCTTCTTTCTTTCTTCTTCCTTTCTTTCTTCTTTCTTTCTTTTTTCTTCTTTCTTTCTTCTTTGTTTCTTTCTTTCTTCTTTCTTTCTTCTTTCTTTCTTTCTTTCTTTCTTCTTTCTTTCTTCGTTCTTTCTTTCTTCCTTTCTTCTTCATTTCTTCATCATTTCTTCTTTATATCTTACTTCTTTCCTACTTCTTTCTTTCTTCTTTCTTTCATCTCTCTTCTTTCCTTATACTTACTTGTTTCTTCCTTTCTTCTTTCTTTCTTTCTTCTTCCTTTCTTCTTTCTTTCTTCTTTATTTCTTTTTTCTTTCTTCTTTCTTTCTTCTTTCTTTCTTCTTTCTTTCTTTCTTCTTTCTTTCTTCTTTCTTCTTTCTTTCTTCTTTCTTTATTCCTTCTTTCTTCTTTCTTTCTTTCTTCTTTCTTTCTTCTTTCTTTCTTTCTTCTTTCTTTCTCCTTTCTTTCTTCTTTCTTTCTTCTTTCTTCTTTCTTTCTTTTTTCTTTTTTTTATTATTCTTTCTTACTTCTTTCTTACTTCTTTCTTTCTTCTTTCTTCCTTCTTTCTTCTTTCTTTCATACTTCTTTCTTTCTTCTTTCCTACTTCTTTCTTTCTTTCTTCTTTCTTTCTTCTTTCTTTCTTTCTTCTTTCATTCTTTCTTCTTTCTCTCTTCTTTATTTCTTTCTTTCTCCTTTCTTACTTCTTTCTTAGTTCTTTCTTTCTTCTTTCTTTCTTCTTTCTTTCTTTCTTCTTCCTTTCTTTCTTATTTCTTTCTTTCTTCTTTCTTTCTTCTTCCTTTCTTTCTTCTTTCTTTCTTTTTTCTTCTTTCTTTCTTCTTTGTTTCTTTCCTTCTTCTTTCTTTCTTCTTTCTTCTTTTTTTCTTTCTTTCTTTCTTCTTTCTTTCTTCGTTCTTTCTTTCTTCTTTCTTCCTTTCTTCTTCATTTCTTCATCATTTCTTCTTTATTTCTTACTTCTTTCCTACTTCTTTCTTTCTTCTTTCTTTCATCTCTCTTCTTTCCTTCTACTTACTTCTTTCTTTCTTTCTTCTTTCTTTCTTCTTCCTTTCTTCTTTCTTTCTTCTTTCTTTCCTATTTCTTTCTTCTTTCTTTCTTCTTTCTTTCTTCTTTCTTTCTTTCTTCTTTCTTTCTTCTTTCTTCTTTCTTTCTTCTTTCTTTATTCCTTCTTTCTTCTTTCTTTCTTTCTTCTTTCTTCTTTCTTTCTTCTTTCTTTCTTTCTTTCTTATTTCTTTCTCCTTTCTTTCTTCTTTCTTTCTTCTTTCTTCTTTCTTTCTTTTTTCTTTTTTTTATTATTCTTTCTTTCTTCTTTCTTACTTCTTTCTTTCTTCTTTCTTCCTTCTTTCTTCTTTCTTTCTTACTTCTTTCTTTCTTTCTTCTCTCTTTCTTCTTTCTTTCTTTCTTTCCTTCTTCTTTCTTTCTTTCTTTTCTTTCCTTCTTTCTTTCTTCTTTCTTTCTTCTTTCTTTCTTCTTACTTTCTTTCTTCTTTCTTCCTTCTTTCATTCTTCTTTCTTTCTTTCTTCTTTATTTCTTCTTTCTTCCTTTCTTCTTTCTTTCTTCTTTCTTTCTTCTTTCTTTCTTCTTTCTTTCTTTCTTCTTTCTTTCTTTCTTTCTTCTTACTTTCTTCCTTCTTTCTTCTTTCTTTCCTCTTTCTTTCTTCTTTCTTCTTTCTTTCTTCTTTCTTTCTCTTTCTTACTTTATTCTTTCTTCTCTCTTTCTTCTTTCTTACTTCTTTCTTACTTCTTTCTTTCTTTCTACATTCTTTCTTCTTTCTTCTTTTTTCTTTCTTCTTTCTTTCTTTCTTCTTTCTTTTTTCTTTCTTTCTTCTTTATTTCTTTCATCTTTCTTCTTTCTTTCTTTCTTCTTTCTTTCATCTTTCTTCTTTCTTGTTTCTTTCTTTCTTTCTTCTTTCTTTCTTCTTTCTTTCTTCTTTCTTTCTTCTTACTTTCTTCTTTCTTTTTTGTTTCTTTCTTCTTTCTTTCTTCTTTCTTTCTCCTTTCTTTCTTCTTTCTTTCTTCTTTCTTTCTTCTTACTTTCTTTCTTTCTTACTTCTTACTTCTTACTTTCTTTCTTTCTTACTTCTTTTTTACTTCTTTCTTTCTTCTTTCATTCTTCTTTCTCTCTTTCTTCTTTCTTTCTTCTTTCTTTCTTTCTTCTTTCTTTCTTTGTTCTTTCTTCTTTCTTTCTTCTTTCTTTCTTCTTTCTTTCTTCTTTCTTTCTTACTTCTTTCTTACTTCTTTCTTTCTTCTTTCTTACTTCTTTCTTACCTCTTTCTTTCTTCTTTCTTTATTCTTTCTTTCTTTTTTCTTTCTTTTTTCTTTCTTTCTTTCTTACTTCTTTCTTTCTTTCTTCTGTCTTTCTTCTCTCTTTCTTTCTTCTTTCTTTGTTCTTTCTTTCTTTCTGCTTTCTTTCTTCTTTCTTTCTTTCTTCTTTCTTTCTCCTTTCTTTCTTCTTTCTTTCTTCTTTCTTCTTTCTTTCTTTTTCCTTTTTTTTTATTATTCTTTCTTACTTCTTTCTTACTTCTTTCTTTCTTTCTTACTTCTTTCTTGCTTCTTTCTTTCTTTCCTTCTTCTTTCTTTCTTTCTTTTCTTTCCTTTTTTCTTTCTTCTTTCTTTCTTCTTTCTTTCTTCTTACTTTCTTTCTTCTTT
This sequence comes from Columba livia, assembly GCF_036013475.1. NCBI lineage: Eukaryota > Metazoa > Chordata > Aves > Columbiformes > Columbidae > Columba > Columba livia. The sequence continues at coordinate 24,362 of NW_027043426.1, forward strand.
CTTCCTTCTTTCATTCTTCTTTCTTTCTTTCTTCTTTATTTCTTCTTTCTTCCTTTCTTCTTTCTTTCTCCTTTCTTTCTTCTTTCTTTCTTCTTTCTTTCTTCTTTCTTTCTTTCTTCTTTCTCTCTTTCTTTCTTCTTTCTTTCTTCTTTCTTTCTTCTTTCTTTCTTCTGTCTTTCCTTCTTACTTCTTTCTTACTTCTTTCTTTCTTCTTTCTTTATTTCTTCTTTCTTCTCTCTTTCTTTCTTTCTTCTTTCTTTCTACTTTATTTCTTCTCTCTTTCTTCCTTCGTTCTTCCTTATTTCTTACTTCTTTCTTACTTCTTTATTTCTTCTTTCATTCTTCCTTCTTACTTCTTTCTTTCTTCTTTCTTCCTTCTTTCTTTCATCTTTCTCTCTTTCTTCTTTCTTTCTTTCCTCTTTCTTTTTTTCTTTCTTTATTCTTTCTTTCTTCTTCCTTTCTTCTTTCTTTCTTCTTTCTTTCTTCTTTCTTTCTTCTTTCTTTCTTCTTTCTTTTTTTCTTCTTTCTTTCTTCTTTCTTCTTTCTTTCTTTCTTCTTTCTTTCTTCTTTCTTCTTTCTTTCTTCTTTCTTTATTCCTTCTTTCTTCTTTCTTTCTTTCTTCTTTCTTCTTTCTTCTTTCTTCTTTCTTTCTTCTTTCTTTCTTTCTTTCTTTCTTCTTTCTTTCTCCTTTCTTTCTTCTTTCTTTCTTCTTTCTTCTTTCTTTCTTTCTTCTTTCTTTCTTCTTTCTTCTTTCTTTCTTCTTTCTTTATTCCTTCTTTCTTCTTTCTTTCTTTCTTCTTTCTTCTTTCTTCTTTCTTCTTTCTTTCTTCTTTCTTTCTTTCTTTCTTACTTCTTTCTTCTTTCTTTCTTCTTTCTTCCTTCTTTCTTCTTTCTTTCTTACTTCTTTCTTTCTTTCTTTCTTACTTCTTTCTTTCTTCTTTCTTTCTTTCTTTCTTTCTTTCCTTCTTCTTTCTTTCTTTCTTTTCTTTCCTTCTTTCTTTCTTCTTTCTTTCTTCTTTCTTCTTACTTTCTTTCTTCTTTCTTCCTTCTTTCATTCTTCTTTCTTTCTTTCTTCTTTATTTCTTCTTTCTTCCTTTCTTCTTTCTTTCTCCTTTCTTCTTTCTTTCTTCTTTCTTTCTTCTTTCTTTCTTCTTTCTTTCTTTCTTCTTTCTTTCTTTCTTTCTTCTTTCTTTCTTATTTCTTTCTTCTTTCTTTCTTCTTTCTTTCTTCTGTCTTTCCTTCTTAATTCTTTCTTACTTCTTTCTTTCTTCTTTCTTTATTTCTTCTTTCTTTCTTCTTTCTTTCTTTCTTTCTTCTTTCTTTCTACTTTATTTCTTCTCTCTTTTTTCCTTCGTTCTTACTTCTTTCTTACTTCTTTATTTCTTCTTTCATTATTCCTTCTTACTTCTTTCTTCCTTCTTTCTTTCATCTTTCTCTCTTTCTTCTTTCTTTCTTTCCTCTTTCTTTTTTTCTTTCTTTATTCTTTCTTTCTTCTTTCTTTCTTCTTTCTGACTTCTTTCTTTCTTTCTTCCTTCTTTCTTCTTACTTTCTTCCTTCTTTCTTCTTTCTTTCCTCTTTCTTTCTTCTTTCTTCTTTCTTTCTTCTTTCTTTCTCTTTCTTACTTTATTCTTTCTTCTTTCTTTCTTCTTTCTTACTTCTTTCTTACTTCTTTCTTTCTTTCTACATTCTTTCTTTTTTCTTTCTTATTTCTTTCTTTCTTCTTCCTTTCTTTCATCTTTCTTCTTTCTTTCTATCTTCTTTCTTTCATCTTTCTTCTTTCTTGTTTCTTTCTTTCTTTCTTCTTTCTTTCTTCTTTCTTTCTTCTTTCTTTCTTCTTTCTTACTTCTTTCTTTCTTATTTCTTTCTTCTTTCCTCTTTCTTTCTTCTTTCTTCTTTCTTTCTTCTTACTTTCTTTCTTCTTTCTTTCTTCTTTCATTCTTCTTTCTTTCTTTCTTCTTTCTTTGTTCTTTCTTTCTTTCTGCTTTCTTTCTTCTTTCTTTCTTGTTTCTTTAGTCTTTCATTCTTTCTTCTTTATTTCTTCTTTCATTCTTCTATCTTTCTTTCTTTCTTCTTTCTTTCTTCTTTGCTTCTTTATTCTTTCTTTCTTCTTTCTTTCTTCTTTGTTACTTCTTTGTTTCTTTCTTCGTTCTTTCTTCTTTCTTTCTTCTTTCTTTCTAATTTCTTTCTTACTTCTTCCTTTCTTCTTTCTTTCTATCTTCTTTCTTTCTTTAATCTTTCTCTCTTTATGATTCTCTCTTATTTCCTTCTTCTTTCTTTCTTCTTTCTTTCTTCCTTCTTTCTTTCTTCTTTTTTTCTTCATTCTTTCTTCTTTCTTACTTCTTTCTTACTTCTTTCTTACTTCTTTCTTACTTCATATTTTCTTACGTCTTTCTTTCTTCTTCCTTTCTTATTTCTTTCTTTAGTTCTTCTTTCTTTCTTCTTTCTTTCTTCCTTCTTTCTTCTTTCTTTATTCTTTCTTTCTTTAGTCTTTCTTTCTTCTTTCTTTCTTCTTTCCTTCTTATTTCTTTCTTACTTCTTTTTTACTTCTTTCCTACTTCTTTCTTATTTCTTTCTTTCTTCTTTATTTCTTCTTTCTTTCTTTCTTCCTTCTTTCTTTTCTTTCTTTCCTTCTTCTTTCTTTCTTTCTTTTCTTTCCTTCTTTCTTTCTTCTTTCTTTCTTCTTTCTTTCTTCTTTCTTTCTTCTTACTTTCTTTCTTCTTTCTTTCTTTCTTTCTTCTTTCTTCTTTCTTTCTTCTTTCTTTCTTCTTTCTTTCTTCTTTCTTTCCTTCTTACTTCTTTCTTACTTCTTTCTTTCTTCTTTCTTTATTTCTTCTTTCTTTCTACTTTATTTCTTCTCTCTTTCTTCCTTCGTTCTTCCTTCTTTCTTACTTTTTCTTACTTCTTTATTTCTTCTTTCACTCTTCCTTCTTACTTATTTCTTTCTTCTTTCTTCCTTCTTTCTTTCATCTTTCTCTCTTTATTCTTTCTTTCTTTCCTCTTTCTTTTTTTCTTTCTTTATTCTTTCTTTCTTTCTTTCTTCTTTCTTACTTCTTTGTTTCTTTCTTCCTTCTTTCTTCTTTCTTTCTTCCTTCCTTCTTCTTTCTATCCTCTTTCTTTCTTCTTTCTTTCTTCTTTCTTTCTTTCTTTCTTCTTTCTTTCTTCTTTCTTTCTTTCTTTCTTCTTTCTTTCTTCTTTCTTTCTCTTTCTTACTTTATTCTTTCTTCTTTTTTTCTTCTTTCTTGCTTCTTTCTTATTTTTTACTTCTTTCTTTCTTTCTTCTTTCTTTATTCTTTCTTCTTTTTTCTTTCTTCTTTCTTTATTCTTTCTTTTTTTCTTTCTTTCTTCTTTCTTTCTTTCATCTTTCTTCTTTCTTTCTTTCTTCTTTCTTTCTTCATTCTTTCTTCTTTCTTTCTTCTTACTTTCTTCTTTCTTTATTGTTTCTTTCTTGTTTCTTTCTTCTTTCTTTCTTCTTTCTTTCTTCTTTCTTTCTTCTTTCTTTCTTCTTTCTTTCTTCTTTCTTTCTTCTTACTTTCTGTCTTTCTTACTTCTTTTTCACTTCTTTCTTTCTTCTTTCATTCTTCTTTCTTTCTTTCTTCTTTCTTTCTTCTTACTTTCTTCTTTCTTTCTTTCTTCTTTCTTTCTTCTTTCTTTCTTCTTTCCTTCTTCTTTCTTTCTTACTTCTTTCTTACTTCTTTCTTTCTTCTTTCTTTCTTCTTTCTTTCTTTTTTCTTACTTCTTTCTTACTTGTTTCTTACTTCTTTCTTACTTCTTTTTTTCTTTTTTCTTTCTTCTTTCTTTCTTCTTTCTTTCTTCTTTCTTTCTTCTTTCTTATTTCTTTCTTCTTTCTTTCTTACTTCTGTCTTTCTTTCTTCTTTCTTTCTTTCTTCTTCCTTTCTTCTTTCTTTCTTCTTTCTTTCTTCTTTCTTCTTTCTTTCTTCTTTCTTTCTTTCTTTCTTCTTTCTTTCTTTCTTACTTCTTTCTTTCTTTCTTTCTTCTTTCTTTCTTCTTTGTTTCTTTCTTTCTTTCTTCTTTCTTTCTTTCCTCTTTCTTCTTTCTTTCTTCTTTCTTTCTTCTTTCCTTCTTATTTCTTTCTTACTTCTTTCTTACTTCTTTTTTACTTCTTTCCTACTTCTTTCTTAATTCTTTGTTTCTTCTTTATTTCTTCTTTCTTTCTTTCTTTCTTCCTTCTTTCTTTTCTTTCTTTCTTTCTTCTTTCTTTCTTTCTTTCTTTCTTTCTTTCTTTCTTCCTTCCTTCCTTCTTTCTTTCTTCTTTCTTTCTTCTTCCTTTCTTTCTTCTTTCTTTCTTCTTTATTCTTTCTTTCTTTCTTCTTTCTTTCTTTCTTCTTTCTTCTTTCTTCCTTCTTCCTTTCTTTCTTCTTTCTTTCTTCTTTATTTTTTTTTCTTTCTTTTTTCTTTCTTCTTTCTTTCTTCTTTCTTTCTTTTTTCTTTCTTCTTTCTTACTTCTTTCTTTCTTTCTTCTTTCTTCTTTCTTTGTTTCTTTATTCTTTCTTCTTTCTTTCTTCTTTCTTACGTCCTTTTTCTTGTTTCTTTCTTCTTTCTTTCTTCTTTCTTTCTTCTTAGTTTCTTTCTAATTTCTTTCTTACTTCTTTTTTCTTTCTTCTTTCTTTCTTTATTTTTCTCTCTTCTTTCCTTCTTTCTTTCTTCTTTCTTTCTTCTTTCTTTCTTCTTTCTTTCTTCTTTCTTTCTTTCTTCTTTCTTTCTTCTTTCTTTATTCTTTCATACTTTAGTCTTTCTTTCTTCTTTCAATCTTCTTTCTTTCTTCTTTCTTTCTTTCTTCTTTCTTTCTTACTTCTTTCTTCTTTCTTTCTTTCTTCTTTCTTTCTTCTTTCTTTCTTCTTTCTTTCTTCTTTCTTATTTCTTTCTTCTTTCTTTCTTACTTCTGTCTTTCTTTCTACTTTCTTTCTTCTTTCTTTCTTTCTTCTTCCTTTCTTCTTTCTTTCTTCTTTTTTTCTTCTTTCTTTCTTCTTTCTTTCTTTCTTCTTTCTTTCTTCTTTCTTTCTTTCTTACTTCTTTCTTTCTTTCTTTCTTCTTTCTTTCTTTCTTCTTTCTTTCTTCTCTCTTACGTCCTTCTTTCTTCTTTCTTTCTTCTTTCTTTCTTCTTTCTTCCTTCTTAGTTTCTTTCTTCTTTCTTTCTTACTTCTTTCTTTCTTTCTTCTTTCTTTCTTTATTTTTCTCTCTTCTTTCCTTCTTTCTTGCTTCTTTCTTTCTTCTTTCTTACTTCTTTCTTAGTTGTTTCTTCTTTCTTTTTTACTTCTTTTTTTCTTTTTTCTTTCTTCTTCCTTTCTTCTTTCTTTCTTCTTTCTTTCTTCTTTCTTTCTTTCTTCTTTCTTTCTTTCTTTCTTCTTTCTTTCTTCTTTCTTTCCTTCTTACTTCTTTCTTACTTCTTTCTTTCTTCTTTCTTTATTTCTTCTTTCTTTCTTCTTTCTTTCTTTCTTTCTTTCTTCTTTCTTTCTACTTTATTTCTTCTCTCTTTCTTCCTTCGTTCTTCCTTTTTTCTTACTTCTTTCTTACTTCTTTATTTCTTCTTTCACTCTTCCTTCTTACTTCTTTCTTTCTTCTTTCTTCCTTCTTTCTTTCATCTTTCTCTCTTTCTTCTTTCTTTCTTTCCTCTTTCTTTTTTCTTTCTTTATTCTTTCTTTCTTCTTTCTTTCTTCTTTCTTACTTTTCTTTCTTTCTTCCTTCTTTCTTCTTTCTTTCTTCCTTCTTTCTTCTTTCTTTCTTCTTTCTTGCTTCTTTCTTCTTTTCTCTTTCTTCTTTCTTTCTTCTTTCTTTCTTCTTTCTTTCTTCTTTCTTTCCTTCTTGTTTCTTTCTTTCTTCTTTCTTTATTCTTTCTTTCTTTCTTCTTTCTTTCTTCTTTCTTCTTTTTTTCTTCTTTTTTTCTTCTTTCTTTCTTTCTTCTTTGTTTCTTCTTTCTTTCTTTCTTTCTTCCTTCTTTCTTTTCTTTCTTTCTTTCTTCTTTCTTTCTTTCTTTCTTTCTTTCTTTCTTTCTTCCTTCCTTCCTTCTTTCTTTCTTCTTTCTTTCTTCTTCCTTTCTTTCTTCTTTCTTTCTTCTTTATTCTTTCTTTCTTTCTTCTTTCTTTCTTTCTTCTTTCTTCTTTCTTCCTTCTTCCTTTCTTTCTTCTTTCTTTCTTCTTTATTTTTTTTTCTTTCTTTTTTCTTTCTTCTTTCTTTCTTCTTTCTTTCTTTTTTCTTTCTTCTTTCTTACTTCTTTCTTTCTTTCTTCTTTCTTCTTTCTTTCTTTCTTTATTCTTTCTTCTTTCTTTCTTCTTTCTTACGTCCTTTTTCTTCTTTCTTTCTTCTTTATTTCTTCTTTCTTTCTTCTTAGTTTCTTTCTAATTTCTTTCTTACTTCTTTTTTCTTTCTTCTTTCTTTCTTTATTTTTCTCTCTTCTTTCCTTCTTTCTTTCTTCTTTCTTTCTTCTTTCTTTCTTCTTTCTTTCTTCTTTCTTTCTTTCTTCTTTCTTTCTTCTTTCTTTATTCTTTCATACTTTAGTCTTTCTTTCTTCTTTCAATCTTCTTTCTTTCTTCTTTCTTTCTTTCTTCTTTCTTTCTTACTTCTTTCTTCTTTCTTTCTTTCTTCTTTCTTTCTTCTTTCTTTCTTCTTTCTTTCTTCTTTCTTATTTCTTTCTTCTTTCTTTCTTACTTCTGTCTTTCTTTCTACTTTCTTTCTTCTTTCTTTCTTTCTTCTTCCTTTCTTCTTTCTTTCTTCTTTTTTTCTTCTTTCTTTCTTCTTTCTTTCTTTCTTCTTTCTTTCTTCTTTCTTTCTTTCTTACTTCTTTCTTTCTTTCTTTCTTCTTTCTTTCTTTCTTCTTTCTTTCTTCTCTCTTACGTCCTTCTTTCTTCTTTCTTTCTTCTTTCTTTCTTCTTTCTTCCTTCTTAGTTTCTTTCTTCTTTCTTTCTTACTTCTTTCTTTCTTTCTTCTTTCTTTCTTTATTTTTCTCTCTTCTTTCCTTCTTTCTTGCTTCTTTCTTTCTTCTTTCTTAATTCTTTCTTAGTTGTTTCTTCTTTCTTTTTTACTTCTTTTTTTCTTTTTTCTTTCTTCTTCCTTTCTTCTTTCTTTCTTCTTTCTTTCTTCTTTCTTTCTTTCTTCTTTCTTTCTTTCTTTCTTCTTTCTTTCTTCTTTCTTTCCTTCTTACTTCTTTCTTACTTCTTTCTTTCTTCTTTCTTTATTTCTTCTTTCTTTCTTCTTTCTTTCTTTCTTTCTTTCTTCTTTCTTTCTACTTTATTTCTTCTCTCTTTCTTCCTTCGTTCTTCCTTCTTTCTTACTTCTTTCTTACTTCTTTATTTCTTCTTTCACTCTTCCTTCTTACTTCTTTCTTTCTTCTTTCTTCCTTCTTTCTTTCATCTTTCTCTCTTTCTTCTTTCTTTCTTTCCTCTTTCTTTTTTCTTTCTTTATTCTTTCTTTCTTCTTTCTTTCTTCTTTCTTACTTTTCTTTCTTTCTTCCTTCTTTCTTCTTTCTTTCTTCCTTCTTTCTTCTTTCTTTCCTCTTTCTTTCTTCTTTCTTTCTTTCTTTGTTCTTTCTTTCTTCTTTCTTTCTCTTTCTTACTTTATTCTTTCTTCTTTCTTTCTTCTTTCTTGCTTCTTTCTTCTTTTCTCTTTCTTCTTTCTTTCTTCTTTCTTTCTTCTTTCTTTCTTCTTTCTTTCCTTCTTGTTTCTTTCTTTCTTCTTTCTTTATTCTTTCTTTCTTTCTTCTTTCTTTCTTCTTTCTTCTTTTTTTCTTCTTTTTTTCTTCTTTCTTTCTTTCTTCTTTGTTTCTTCTTTCTTTCTTTCTTCTTTCTTCTTTCTCTCTTCTTTCTTTATTCTTTCTTTCTTCTTTCTTACTTCTTTCTTACTTCTTTTTACTTCTTTCTTAATTCTTTCTTACTTCTTTCTTTCTTATTTATTTCTTCTTTCTTTCTTTCTTCCTTCTTTCTTTACTTTCTTTCTTTCTCATTTCTTTCTCTCTTTCTTTCTTTCTTCCTTCATTCCTTCTTTCTTTCTTATTTCTTTCTACTTTCTTTATTCTTTCTTTCTTACTTCTTTCTTTATTCTTTCTTTCTTCTTTATTTTTTTTTTCTTTCTTCTTTCTTTCTTTCTTTTTTCTTTCTTCTTTCTTTCTTCTTTCTTTCTTCTTTCTTACTTCTTTCTTTCTTTCTTTCTTCTTTCTTCTTTCTTTCTTTCTTCTTTCTTCTTTCTTTCTTCTTTCTTTCTTCTTTCTTTCTTCTTAGTTTCTTTCTCCTTTCTTTCTTACTTCTTTCTTTCTTTCTTCTTTCTTTCTTTATTTTTCTCTCTTCTTTCCTTCTTTCTTTCTTCTTTCTTTCTTCTTTCTTACTTCTTTCTTAGTTGTTTCTTATTTCTTTTTTACTTCTTTTTTTCTTTTTTCTTTCTTCTTCCTTTCTTCTTTCTTTCTTCTTTCTTTCTTCTTTCTTTCTTTCTTTCTTTCTTTCTTTCTTTCTTTCTTTCTTCTTCCTTTCTTCTTTTTTCTTCTGTGTTTCTTCGTTCATTCTTCTTACTTTCATTATTCTTTCTTTCTTCTTTCATTCTCCTTTCCTTCTTTCTTCTTTCATTCTTTTTTCTTTCTTTCTTTTTCCTTTCTTCTTTCTTTCTTCTTTCTTTCTTCTCTCTTACTTCTTTCTTTCTTTCTTCTTTCTTACTTCTTTCTTTCTTTCTTCTTTCTTTCTTTATTTTTCTCTCTTCATTCCTTCTTCTTTCTTTCTTCTTTCTTTCTTCTTTCTTACTTCTTTCTTACTCGTTTCTTACTTCTTTCTTACTACTGTTTTTCTTCTTTCTTTCTTCCTCCTTTCTTTCTTCTTTTTTCTTATTTCTTTCTTCTTTCTTTCTTCTTTCTTTCCTTTTTCTTTCTTCTTTCTTCCTTTCTTCTTCCTTTCTTCATTGTTTTTTCTTTCTTTCTTTCTTTCTTTCTTACTTACTTCTTTCTTTCTTCATTCTTTCTTCTTTCTTTCTTCTTTCTTCTTTCTTTCTTCTTTCTTTCCTTCTTACTTCTTTCTTATTTCTTCTTTCTTTCTTCTTTCTTTCTTTCTACTTTCTTTCTTCTTTCTATCTTTCTTCTTTCGTTCTTCTTTATTTCTTCTTTCTTTCTTCTTTCTTTCTTCCTTCTTTCTTTCTTTTTTCTACCTTCTTTCTTTCTTCTTTCTTTCTTCTTTCTTTCTTTCTTCTTTCTTTCTTCATTCTTTCTTTCTTACTTCTTTCTTCTTTCTTTCTTCTTTCTTTCTTTCTTCTTTCTTTCTTCTCTCTTACGTCCTTCTTTCTTCTTTCTTTCTTCTTTCTTTCTTCTTTCTTTCTTCTTAGTTTCTTTCTTCTTTCTTTCTTACTTCTTTCTTTCTTTCTTCTTTCTTTCTTTATTTTTCTCTCTTCTTTCCTTCTTTCTTTCTTCTTTCTTTCTTCTTTCTTACTTCTTTCTTAGTTGTTTCTTATTTCTTTTTTACTTCTTTTTTTCTTTTTTCTTTCTTCTTCCTTTCTTCTTTCTTTCTTCTTTCTTTCTTCTTTCATTCTTTCTTCTTTCTTTCTTTCTTCTTTCATTCTTTCTTCTTTCTTTCTTTCTTTCTTTCTTTCTTTCTTTCTTTCTTTCTTTCTTCTTTCTTCTTTCTTTCTTCTTTCTTTCTTCTTTCTTTCCTTCTTACTTCTTTCTTACTTCTTTCTTTCTTCTTTCTTTATTTCTTCTTTCTTTCTTCTTTCTTTCTTTCTTTCTTTCTTCTTTCTTTCTACTTTATTTCTTCTCTCTTTCTTCCTTCGTTCTTCCTTCTTTCTTACTTCTTTCTTACTTCTTTATTTCTTCTTTCACTCTTCCTTCTTACTTCTTTCTTTCTTCTTTCTTCCTTCTTTCTTTCATCTTTCTCTCTTTCTTCTTTCTTTCTTTCCTCTTTCTTTTTTCTTTCTTTATTCTTTCTTTCTTCTTTCTTTCTTCTTTCTTACTTCTTTCTTTCTTTCTTCCTTCTTTCTTCTTTCTTTCTTCCTTCTTTCTTCTTTCTTTCCTCTTTCTTTCTTCTTTCTTTCTTTCTTTGTTCTTTCTTTCTTCTTTCTTTCTCTTTCTTACTTTATTCTTTCTTCTTTCTTTCTTCTTTCTTGCTTCTTTCTTCTTTTCTCTTTCTTCTTTCTTTCTTCTTTCTTTCTTCTTTCTTTCTTCTTTCTTTCCTTCTTGTTTCTTTCTTTCTTCTTTCTTTATTCTTTCTTTCTTTCTTCTTTCTTTCTTCTTTCTTCTTTTTTTCTTCTTTTTTTCTTCTTTCTTTCTTTCTTCTTTGTTTCTTCTTTCTTTCTTTCTTCTTTCTTCTTTCTCTCTTCTTTCTTTATTCTTTCTTTCTTCTTTCTTACTTCTTTCTTACTTCTTTTTTACTTCTTTCTTAATTCTTTCTTACCTCTTTCTTTCTTATTTATTTCTTCTTTCTTTCTTTCTTCCTTCTTTCTTTACTTTCTTTCTTTCTCATTTCTTTCTCTCTTTCTTTCTTTCTTCCTTCATTCCTTCTTTCTTTCTTATTTCTTTCTACTTTCTTTATTCTTTCTTTCTTACTTCTTTCTTTATTCTTTCTTTCTTCTTTATTTTTTTTTTCTTTCTTCTTTCTTTCTTTCTTTTTTCTTTCTTCTTTCTTTCTTCTTTCTTTCTTCTTTCTTACTTCTTTCTTTCTTTCTTTCTTCTTTCTTCTTTCTTTCTTTCTTCTTTCTTCTTTCTTTCTTCTTTCTTTCTTCTTTCTTTCTTCTTAGTTTCTTTCTCCTTTCTTTCTTACTTCTTTCTTTCTTTCTTCTTTCTTTCTTTATTTTTCTCTCTTCTTTCCTTCTTTCTTTCTTCTTTCTTTCTTCTTTCTTACTTCTTTCTTAGTTGTTTCTTATTTCTTTTTTACTTCTTTTTTTCTTTTTTCTTTCTTCTTCCTTTCTTCTTTCTTTCTTCTTTCTTTCTTTCTTTCTTTCTTTCTTTCTTTCTTTCTTTCTTTCTTTCTTCTTCCTTTCTTCTTTTTTCTTCTGTGTTTCTTCGTTCATTCTTCTTACTTTCATTATTCTTTCTTTCTTCTTTCATTCTCCTTTCCTTCTTTCTTCTTTCATTCTTTTTTCTTTCTTTCTTTTTCCTTTCTTCTTTCTTTCTTCTTTCTTTCTTCTCTCTTACTTCTTTCTTTCTTTCTTCTTTCTTACTTCTTTCTTTCTTTCTTCTTTCTTTCTTTATTTTTCTCTCTTCATTCCTTCTTCTTTCTTTCTTCTTTCTTTCTTCTTTCTTACTTCTTTCTTACTCGTTTCTTACTTCTTTCTTACTACTGTTTTTCTTCTTTCTTTCTTCCTCCTTTCTTTCTTCTTTTTTCTTATTTCTTTCTTCTTTCTTTCTTCTTTCTTTCCTTTTTCTTTCTTCTTTCTTCCTTTCTTCTTCCTTTCTTCATTGTTTTTTCTTTCTTTCTTTCTTTCTTTCTTACTTACTTCTTTCTTTCTTCATTCTTTCTTCTTTCTTTCTTCTTTCTTCTTTCTTTCTTCTTTCTTTCCTTCTTACTTCTTTCTTATTTCTTCTTTCTTTCTTCTTTCTTTCTTTCTACTTTCTTTCTTCTTTCTATCTTTCTTCTTTCGTTCTTCTTTATTTCTTCTTTCTTTCTTCTTTCTTTCTTCCTTCTTTCTTTCTTTTTTCTACCTTCTTTCTTTCTTCTTTCTTTCTTCTTTCTTTCTTTCTTCTTTCTTTCTTCATTCTTTCTTTCTTACTTCTTTCTTCTTTCTTTCTTCTTTCTTTCTTTCTTCTTTCTTTCTTCTCTCTTACGTCCTTCTTTCTTCTTTCTTTCTTCTTTCTTTCTTCTTTCTTTCTTCTTAGTTTCTTTCTTCTTTCTTTCTTACTTCTTTCTTTCTTTCTTCTTTCTTTCTTTATTTTTCTCTCTTCTTTCCTTCTTTCTTTCTTCTTTCTTTCTTCTTTCTTAGTTGTTTCTTATTTCTTTTTTACTTCTTTTTTTCTTTTTTCTTTCTTCTTCCTTTCTTCTTTCTTTCTTCTTTCTTTCTTCTTTCATTCTTTCTTCTTTCTTTCTTTCTTTCTTTCTTTCTTTCTTTCTTTCTTCTTTCTTCTTTCTTTCTTCTTTCTTTCTTCTTTCTTTCCTTCTTACTTCTTTCTTACTTCTTTCTTTCTTCTTTCTTTATTTCTTCTTTCTTTCTTCTTTCTTTCTTTCTTTCTTTCTTCTTTCTTTCTACTTTATTTCTTCTCTCTTTCTTCCTTCGTTCTTCCTTCTTTCTTACTTCTTTCTTACTTCTTTATTTCTTCTTTCACTCTTCCTTCTTACTTCTTTCTTTCTTCTTTCTTCCTTCTTTCTTTCATCTTTCTTTCTTCTTTCTTTCTTTCCTCTTTCTTTTTTTCTTTCTTTATTCTTTCTTTCTTCTTTCTTTCTTCTTTCTTACTTCTTTCTTTCTTTCTTCCTTCTTTCTTCTTTCTTTCTTCCTTCTTTCTTCTTTCTTTCCTCTTTCTTTCTTCTTTCTTTCTTTCTTTGTTCTTTCTTTCTTCTTTCTTTCTCTTTCTTACTTTATTCTTTCTTCTTTCTTTCTTCTTTCTTGCTTCTTTCTTACTTATTTTTTACTTCTTTCTTTCTTTCTTTCTTCTTTCTTTCTTCTTTCTTCTTTTTCTTTCTTCTTTCTTTCTTCTTTCTTCTTTCTTTCTTTCTTCTTTCTTTCTTCTTTCTTTCTTCTTTCTTATTTCTTTCTTCTTTCTTTCTTCTGTCTTTCTTTCTACTTTCTTTCTTCTTTCTTTCTTTCTTCTTCCTTTCTTCTTTCTTTCTTCTTTCTTTCTTCTTTCTTTCTTCTTTCTTTCTTCTTTCTTTCTTTCTACTTTCTTGCTTCTTTCTTTCTTTCTTACTTCTTTCCTTACTTCATTCCTTCTTTCTTTCTTATTTCTTTCTACTTTCTTTCTTCTTTCTTTCTTACTTCTTTCTTTATTCTTTCTTTTTTCTTCTTTCTTTCTTCTTTCTTTCTTACTTCTTTCTTACTTCTTTCTTACTACTTTATTCTTTCTTTCTTTCTTCTTTCTTTCTTCTTTCTTTCTTCTTTCTTTCCTTCTTGTTTCTTTCTTTCTTCTTTCTTTATTCTTTCTTTCTTTCTTCTTTCTTTCTTCTTTCTTCTTTTTTCTTCTTTTTTTCTTCTTTCTTTCTTTCTTCTTTGTTTCTTCTTTCTTTCTTTCTTCTTTCTTCTTTCTCTCTTCTTTCTTTATTCTTTCTTTCTTCTTTCTTACTTCTTTCTTACTTCTTTTTTACTTCTTTCTTAATTCTTTCTTACTTCTTTCTTTCTTATTTATTTCTTCTTTCTTTCTTTCTTCCTTCTTTCTTTACTTTCTTTCTTTCTTATTTCTTTCTCTCTTTCTTTCTTTCTTCCTTCATTCCTTCTTTCTTTCTTATTTCTTTCTACTTTCTTTATTCTTTCTTTCTTACTTCTTTCTTTCTTCTTTCTTTCTTCCTTCTCTCTTCCTTTTTTCTACCTTCTTTCTTTCTTCTTTCTTTCTTCTTTCTTTCTTTCTTCTTTCTTTCTTTCTTCTTTCTTACTTCTTTCTTACTTCTTTTTTACTTCTTTCTTAATTCTTTCTTACTTCTTTCTTTCTTATTTATTTCTTCTTTCTTTCTTTCTTCCTTCTTTCTTTACTTTCTTTCTTTCTTATTTCTTTCTCTCTTTCTTTCTTTCTTCCTTCATTCCTTCTTTCTTTCTTATTTCTTTCTACTTTCTTTATTCTTTCTTTCTTACTTCTTTCTTTATTCTTTCTTTCTTCTTTATTTATTCTTTCTTTCTTCTTTCTTTCTTCATTCTTTCTTAGTTCTTTCTTCTTTCTTTCTTCATTCTCTCTACGTTCTTTCTTCTTTCATTCTTCATTTTTTTTTCTTCTTTCTTTCTTCATTCTTTCTTTCTTATTTCTTTCTTCTTTCTTTCTTTCTTCTTTCTTTCTTTCTTCTTTCTTTCTCTCTACTGTCTGTCTTCTTTCTTTCTTTCTTCTTTCTTTCTTCTTTATTTCTTTCCTCTTTCTTTATTTCTTATTTCTTTCTTTCTTCTTTCTTCTTTCTTTCTTCTTTCTTTCTTCTTTCTTCCCTTTTTCTTTCTTCTTTCTTTCTTTCTTCTTCCTTTCTTCATTGTTTTTTCTTTCTTTCTTTCTTTCTTTCTTACTTACTTCTTTCTTTCTTCTTTCTTTCTTCTTTCTTTCTTCTTTCTTTCTTCTTTCTTCTTTCTTTCTTCTTTCTTTCTTCTTTCTTCTTTCTTTCTTCTTTCTTTCCTTCTTTCTTCTTTCTTTCTTCTTTCTTTACTTCTTACTTCTTTTTTATTTCTTCTTTCTTTCTTCTTTCTTTCTTTCTACTTACTTTCTTCTTTCTTTCTTTCTTCTTTCGTTCTTCTTTATTTCTTCTTTCTTTCTTCTTTCTTTCTTCCTTCTCTCTTCCTTTTTTCTACCTTCTTTCTTTCTTCTTTCTTTCTTCTTTCTTTCTTTCTTCTTTCTTTCTTTCTTCTTTCTTACTTCTTTCTTACTTCTTTTTTACTTCTTTCTTAATTCTTTCTTACTTCTTTCTTTCTTATTTATTTCTTCTTTCTTTCTTTCTTCCTTCTTTCTTTACTTTCTTTCTTTCTTATTTCTTTCTCTCTTTCTTTCTTTCTTCATTCATTCCTTCTTTCTTTCTTATTTCTTTCTACTTTCTTTATTCTTTCTTTCTTACTTCTTTCTTTATTCTTTCTTTCTTCTTTATTTATTCTTTCTTTCTTCTTTCTTTCTTCATTCTTTCTTCTTTCTTTCTTCTTTCTTTCTTCATTCTTTCTTAGTTCTTTCTTCTTTCTTTCTTCATTCTTTCTACGTTCTTTCTTCTTTCATTCTTCATTTTTTTTTTGTTCTTTCTTTCTTCATTCTTTCTTTCTTATTTCTTTCTTCTTTCTTTCTTTCTTCTTTCTTTCTTTCTTCTTTCTTTCTCTCTACTGTCTGTCTTCTTTCTTTCTTCTTTCTTTCTTCTTTATTTCTTTCTTCTTTCTTTATTTCTTATTTCTTTCTTTCTTCTTTCTTCTTTCTTTCTTCTTTCTTTCTTCTTTCTTCCCTTTTTCTTTCTTCTTTCTTTCTTCTTTCTTTCTTCTTTCTTTCTTCTTTCTTTCTTCTTTCTTTCTTCTTTCTTCTTTCTTTCTTCTTTCTTTCCTTCTTTCTTCTTTCTTTCTTCTTTCTTTCCTTCTTACTTCTTTTTTATTTCTTCTTTCTTTCTTCTTTCTTTCTTTCTACTTACTTTCTTCTTTCTTTCTTTCTTCTTTCGTTCTTCTTTATTTCTTCTTTCTTTCTTCTTTCTTTCTTCCTTCTCTCTTCCTTTTTTCTACCTTCTTTCTTTCTTCTTTCTTTCTTCTTTCTTTCTTTCTTCTTTCTTTCTTTCTTCTTTCTTTCTTCTTTCTTTCTTTCTTACTTCTTTCTTTCTTTCTTTCTTCTTTCTTTCTTTCTTCTTTCTTTCTTTCTTCTTTCTTACGTCCTTCTTTCTTCTTTCTTTCTTCTTTCTTTCTTCTTAGTTTCTTTCTTCTTTCTTTCTTACTTCTTTCTTTCTTTCTTCTTTCTTTCTTTATTTTTCTCTCTTCTTTCCTTCTTATTTCTTTCTTACTTCTTTCTTACTTCTTTTTTACTTCTTTCCTACTTCTTTCTTAATTCTTTCTTTCTTCTTTATTTCTCCTTTCTTTCTTTCTTCCTTCTTTCTTTTCTTTCTTTCTTTCTTCTTTCTTTCTTTCTTTCTTTCCTCCTTCCTTCCTTCTTTCTTTCTTCTTTCTTTCTTCTTTCTTTCTTCTTTCTTTCTTCTTTCTTCTTTATTCTTTCTTTCTTTCTTCTTTCTTTCTTTCTTCCTTCATTCCTTCTTTCTTTCTTATTTCTTTCTACTTTCTTTCTTCTTTCTTTCTTACTACTTTCTTTATTCTTTCTTTCTTTCTTCTTTCTTTCTTCTTTCTTTCTTCTTTCTTTCCTTGTTTCTTTCTTTCTTCTTTCTTTCTTCTTTCTTCTTTTTTTCTTCTTTCTTTCTTTCTTCTTTGTTTCTTCTTTCTTTCTTTCTTCTTTCTTTCTTTCTTCTTTCTTCTTTCTCCTTTCTTTCTTCTTTCTTACTTCTTTCTTACTTCTTTTTTACTTCTTTCTTAATTCTTTCTTACTTCTTTCTTTCTTCTTTATTTCTTCTTTCTTTCTTTCTTCCTTCTTTCTTTACTTTCTTTCTTTCTTCTTTCTTTCTCTCTTTCTTTCTTTCTTCCTTCATTCCTTCTTTCTTTCTTATTTCTTTCTACTTTCTTTATTCTTTCTTTCTTACTTCTTTCTTTATTCTTTCTTTCTTCTTTCTTTCTTCTTTCTTTCTTCTTTCTTTCTTCATTCTTTCTTCGTTCTTTCTTCTTTCTTTCTTCATTCTT
Source organism: Columba livia (assembly GCF_036013475.1). Lineage (NCBI taxonomy): Eukaryota > Metazoa > Chordata > Aves > Columbiformes > Columbidae > Columba > Columba livia. The sequence continues at coordinate 40,697 of NW_027043426.1, forward strand.
TCTTATTTATTTCTTCTTTCTTTCTTTATTCTTTCTACGTTCTTTCTTCTTTCATTCTTCATTTTTCTTTCTTCTTTCTTTCTTCATTCTTTCTTTCTTCTTTCTTTCTTCTTTCTTTCTTTCTTCTTTCTTTCTTCTTTCTTTCTTTCTACTGTCTGTCTTCTTTCTTTCTTTCTTCTTTCTTTCTTCTTTCTTTCTTCTTTCTTACATCTTTCCTACTTCTTTTTTACTTCTTTCTTACTTCTTTCTTACTTCTTTCTTTCTACTTTATTTCTTCCTTCTTTCTTAGTTCTGTCTTTTCTTTCTTTCTTTCTTCTTTCTTTCTTTCTTTCTTTCTTCCTGCATTCCATCTTCTTTCTTTTTTCTTTCTACTTTCTTTCTTCTTTCTTACTTATTTCTTACTTCATTCTTTATTCTTTCTTTCTTTCTTCTTTGTTTCTTCTTTCTTTCTTTCTTCTTTCTTCTTTCTCTCTTCTTTCTTTCTTCTTTCTTTCTTCTTTCTTACTTCTTTCTTACTTCTTTTTTACTTCTTTCTTAATTCTTTCTTACTTCTTTCTTTCTTCTTTATTTCTTCTTTCTTTCTTTCTTCCTTCTTTCTTTACTTTCTTTCTTTCTTCTTTCTTTCTTTCTTTCTTCCTTCATTCCTTCTTTCTTTCTTGTTTCTTTCTACTTTATTTCTTCTTTCTTTCTTACTTCTTTCTTTATTCTTTCTTTCTTTCTTCTTTCTTTCTTCTTTCTTTCTTCTTTCTTTCTTCTTTCTTTCTTCGTTCTTTCTTCTTTCTTTCTTCATTCTTTCTTTCTTCTTTCTTTCTTCATTCTTTCTTTCTTCTTTCTTTCTTTCTTCTTTCTTTCTTTCCTCTTTCTTTCTTCTTTCTTCTTTTTTTCTTCTTTTGTTCTTCTTTCTTTCTTCTTTCTTTCTTTCTACTGTCTGTCTTCTTTCTTTCTTTCTTCTTTCTTTCTTCTTTCTTTCATTCTTCTTTCTTTATTTCTTATTTCTTTCTTTCTTCTTTCTTTCTTCTTTCTTTCTTCTTTCTTTCTTCTTTCTTTCTTTCTTCTTCCTTTCTTCTTTCTTTCTTTCTTCTTTCTTTCTTTCTTCCTTCATTCCTTCTTTCTTTCTTGTTTCTTTCTACTTTCTTTCTTCTTTCTTTCTTACTTCTTTCTTACTTCTTTCTTTATTCTTTCTTTCTTCTTTCTTTCTTCTTTCTTCTTTTTTTCTTCTTTTTTTCTTCTTTCTTTCTTCTTTGTTTCTTCTTTCTTTCTTTCTTCTTACTTTCTTTCTTCTTTCTTTCTTTCTTCTTTCTTCTTTCTCTCTTCTTTCTTTCTTCTTTCTTTCTTCTTTCTTACTTCTTTCTTACTTATTTTTTACTTCTTTCTTACTTCTTTCTTACTTCTTTCTTTCTTCTTTATTTCTTCTTTCTTTCTTTCTTCCTTCTTTCTTTACTTTCTTTCTTTCTTCTTTCTTTCTTTCTTTCTTTCTTTCTTCCTTCATTCCTTCTTTCTTTCTTGTTTCTTTCTACTTTCTTTCTTCTTTCTTTCTTACTTCTTTCTTTATTCTTTCTTTCTTTCTTCTTTCTTTCCTCTTTCTTTCTTCTTTCTTTCTTTCTTGTTTCTTTCTTGTTTCTTTCTTTATTCTTTCTTTCTTCTTTCTTTCTTCTTTCTTCTTTTTTTCTTCTTTTTTTCTTCTTTCTTTCTTTCTTCTTTGTTTCTTCTTTCTTTCTTTCTTCTTTCTTTCTTCTTTCTTCTTTTTTTCTTCTTTCTTTCTTCTTTCTTTCTTCTTTCTTACTTCTTTCTTACTTCTTTTTTACTTCTTTCTTACTTCTTAATTTCTTCTTTATTTCTTCTTTCTTTCTTCCTTCTTTATTTCTTTCTTTCTTTCTTCTTTCTTTCTTCTTTCTTTCTTCCTTCATTCTTCCTTCTTTCTTACTTCTTTCATAATTCTTTCTTAATTATTTCTTTCTTCTTTCTTTCTTCTTTCTTTCTTTCTTCTTTCTTTCTTCTTTCTTTCTTTCTTTCTTTTTCTTTCTTCTTTCCTTCTTTCTTTCTTTCTTTCTTCTTTCTTTCTTTCTTCTTTCTTCTTTCTTTCTTTTTTCTTTCTTCTTTCTTTCTTTCTTTCTTTCTTTTTCTTTCTTCTTTCCTTCTTTCTTTCTTTCTTTCTTCTTTCTTTCTTTCTTCTTTCTTCTTTCTTTCTTTTTTCTTTCTTCTTTCTTTCTTTCTTCTTTATTTCTTTCTTCTTTCTTTCTTTCTACTGTCTGTCTTCTTTCTTTCTTTCTTCTTCCTTCTTCTTTCTTTCTTTCTTCTTTCTTTATTTCTTATTTCTTTCTTTCTTCTTTCTTTCTTTCTTCTTTCTTTCTTCTTTCTTTCTTCTTTCTTTCTTCTTTCTTTCTTTCTTTCTTTCTTCTTTATTTCTTTCTTATTTCTTACTTTCTCCTTTCTTTCTTCTTTCTTTCTTTCTTCTTCCTTTCTTCTTTCTTTCTTTCTTCTTTCTTTCTTTCTTCCTTCATTCCTTCATTCTTTTTTGTTTCTTTCTTTCTTCTTTCTTTATTCTTTCTTTCTTTCTTCTTTCTTTCTTCTTTCTTTCTTCTTTCTTTCTTCTTTCTTTCTTCATTCTTTCTTCGTTCTTTCTTCTTTCTTTCTTCATTCTTTCTTTCTTCTTTCTTTCTTTCTTCTTTCTTTCTTTCTACTGTCTGTCTTCTTTCTTTCTTTCTTCTTTCTTTCTTCTTTCTTTCTTCTTTCTTTCTTCTTTCTTACTTCTTTCTTTCTTTCTTTCTTCTTTCTTCTTTCTTTCTTTCTTCTTTCTTCTTTCTTTCTTCTTTCTTTCTTCTTTCTTTCTTCTTAGTTTCTTTCTCCTTTCTTTCTTACTTCTTTCTTTCTTTCTTCTTTCTTTCTTTATTTTTCTCTCTTCTTTCCTTCTTTCTTTCTTCTTTCTTTCTTCTTTCTTACTTCTTTCTTAGTTGTTTCTTATTTCTTTTTTACTTCTTTTTTTCTTTTTTCTTTCTTCTTCCTTTCTTCTTTCTTTCTTCTTTCTTTCTTTCTTTCTTTCTTTCTTTCTTTCTTTCTTCTTCCTTTCTTCTTTTTTCTTCTGTGTTTCTTCGTTCATTCTTCTTACTTTCATTATTCTTTCTTTCTTCTTTCATTCTCCTTTCCTTCTTTCTTCTTTCATTCTTTTTTCTTTCTTTCTTTTTCCTTTCTTCTTTCTTTCTTCTTTCTTTCTTCTCTCTTACTTCTTTCTTTCTTTCTTCTTTCTTACTTCTTTCTTTCTTTCTTCTTTCTTTCTTTATTTTTCTCTCTTCATTCCTTCTTCTTTCTTTCTTCTTTCTTTCTTCTTTCTTACTTCTTTCTTACTCGTTTCTTACTTCTTTCTTACTACTGTTTTTCTTCTTTCTTTCTTCCTCCTTTCTTTCTTCTTTTTTCTTATTTCTTTCTTCTTTCTTTCTTCTTTCTTTCCTTTTTCTTTCTTCTTTCTTCCTTTCTTCTTCCTTTCTTCATTGTTTTTTCTTTCTTTCTTTCTTTCTTTCTTACTTACTTCTTTCTTTCTTCATTCTTTCTTCTTTCTTTCTTCTTTCTTCTTTCTTTCTTCTTTCTTTCCTTCTTACTTCTTTCTTATTTCTTCTTTCTTTCTTCTTTCTTTCTTTCTACTTTCTTTCTTCTTTCTATCTTTCTTCTTTCGTTCTTCTTTATTTCTTCTTTCTTTCTTCTTTCTTTCTTCCTTCTTTCTTTCTTTTTTCTACCTTCTTTCTTTCTTCTTTCTTTCTTCTTTCTTTCTTTCTTCTTTCTTTCTTCATTCTTTCTTTCTTACTTCTTTCTTCTTTCTTTCTTCTTTCTTTCTTTCTTCTTTCTTTCTTCTCTCTTACGTCCTTCTTTCTTCTTTCTTTCTTCTTTCTTTCTTCTTTCTTTCTTCTTAGTTTCTTTCTTCTTTCTTTCTTACTTCTTTCTTTCTTTCTTCTTTCTTTCTTTATTTTTCTCTCTTCTTTCCTTCTTTCTTTCTTCTTTCTTTCTTCTTTCTTAGTTGTTTCTTATTTCTTTTTTACTTCTTTTTTTCTTTTTTCTTTCTTCTTCCTTTCTTCTTTCTTTCTTCTTTCTTTCTTCTTTCATTCTTTCTTCTTTCTTTCTTTCTTTCTTTCTTTCTTTCTTTCTTTCTTCTTTCTTCTTTCTTTCTTCTTTCTTTCTTCTTTCTTTCCTTCTTACTTCTTTCTTACTTCTTTCTTTCTTCTTTCTTTATTTCTTCTTTCTTTCTTCTTTCTTTCTTTCTTTCTTTCTTCTTTCTTTCTACTTTATTTCTTCTCTCTTTCTTCCTTCGTTCTTCCTTCTTTCTTACTTCTTTCTTACTTCTTTATTTCTTCTTTCACTCTTCCTTCTTACTTCTTTCTTTCTTCTTTCTTCCTTCTTTCTTTCATCTTTCTTTCTTCTTTCTTTCTTTCCTCTTTCTTTTTTCTTTCTTTATTCTTTCTTTCTTCTTTCTTTCTTCTTTCTTACTTCTTTCTTTCTTTCTTCCTTCTTTCTTCTTTCTTTCTTCCTTCTTTCTTCTTTCTTTCCTCTTTCTTTCTTCTTTCTTTCTTTCTTTGTTCTTTCTTTCTTCTTTCTTTCTCTTTCTTACTTTATTCTTTCTTCTTTCTTTCTTCTTTCTTGCTTCTTTCTTACTTATTTTTTACTTCTTTCTTTCTTTCTTTCTTCTTTCTTTCTTCTTTCTTCTTTTTTCTTTCTTCTTTCTGTCTTCTTTCTTCTTTCTTTCTTTCTTCTTTCTTTCTTCTTTCTTTCTTCTTTCTTATTTCTTTCTTCTTTCTTTCTTCTGTCTTTCTTTCTACTTTCTTTCTTCTTTCTTTCTTTCTTCTTCCTTTCTTCTTTCTTTCTTCTTTCTTTCTTCTTTCTTTCTTCTTTCTTTCTTCTTTCTTTCTTTCTACTTTCTTGCTTCTTTCTTTCTTTCTTACTTCTTTCCTTACTTCATTCCTTCTTTCTTTCTTATTTCTTTCTACTTTCTTTCTTCTTTCTTTCTTACTTCTTTCTTTATTCTTTCTTTTTTCTTCTTTCTTTCTTCTTTCTTTCTTACTTCTTTCTTACTTCTTTCTTACTACTTTATTCTTTCTTTCTTTCTTCTTTCTTTCTTCTTTCTTTCTTCTTTCTTTCCTTCTTGTTTCTTTCTTTCTTCTTTCTTTATTCTTTCTTTCTTTCTTCTTTCTTTCTTCTTTCTTCTTTTTTCTTCTTTTTTTCTTCTTTCTTTCTTTCTTCTTTGTTTCTTCTTTCTTTCTTTCTTCTTTCTTCTTTCTCTCTTCTTTCTTTATTCTTTCTTTCTTCTTTCTTACTTCTTTCTTACTTCTTTTTTACTTCTTTCTTAATTCTTTCTTACTTCTTTCTTTCTTATTTATTTCTTCTTTCTTTCTTTCTTCCTTCTTTCTTTACTTTCTTTCTTTCTTATTTCTTTCTCTCTTTCTTTCTTTCTTCCTTCATTCCTTCTTTCTTTCTTATTTCTTTCTACTTTCTTTATTCTTTCTTTCTTACTTCTTTCTTTCTTCTTTCTTTCTTCCTTCTCTCTTCCTTTTTTCTACCTTCTTTCTTTCTTCTTTCTTTCTTCTTTCTTTCTTTCTTCTTTCTTTCTTTCTTCTTTCTTACTTCTTTCTTACTTCTTTTTTACTTCTTTCTTAATTCTTTCTTACTTCTTTCTTTCTTATTTATTTCTTCTTTCTTTCTTTCTTCCTTCTTTCTTTACTTTCTTTCTTTCTTATTTCTTTCTCTCTTTCTTTCTTTCTTCCTTCATTCCTTCTTTCTTTCTTATTTCTTTCTACTTTCTTTATTCTTTCTTTCTTACTTCTTTCTTTATTCTTTCTTTCTTCTTTATTTATTCTTTCTTTCTTCTTTCTTTCTTCATTCTTTCTTAGTTCTTTCTTCTTTCTTTCTTCATTCTCTCTACGTTCTTTCTTCTTTCATTCTTCATTTTTTTTTCTTCTTTCTTTCTTCATTCTTTCTTTCTTATTTCTTTCTTCTTTCTTTCTTTCTTCTTTCTTTCTTTCTTCTTTCTTTCTCTCTACTGTCTGTCTTCTTTCTTTCTTTCTTCTTTCTTTCTTCTTTATTTCTTTCCTCTTTCTTTATTTCTTATTTCTTTCTTTCTTCTTTCTTCTTTCTTTCTTCTTTCTTTCTTCTTTCTTCCCTTTTTCTTTCTTCTTTCTTTCTTTCTTCTTCCTTTCTTCATTGTTTTTTCTTTCTTTCTTTCTTTCTTTCTTACTTACTTCTTTCTTTCTTCTTTCTTTCTTCTTTCTTTCTTCTTTCTTTCTTCTTTCTTCTTTCTTTCTTCTTTCTTTCTTCTTTCTTCTTTCTTTCTTCTTTCTTTCCTTCTTTCTTCTTTCTTTCTTCTTTCTTTACTTCTTACTTCTTTTTTATTTCTTCTTTCTTTCTTCTTTCTTTCTTTCTACTTACTTTCTTCTTTCTTTCTTTCTTCTTTCGTTCTTCTTTATTTCTTCTTTCTTTCTTCTTTCTTTCTTCCTTCTCTCTTCCTTTTTTCTACCTTCTTTCTTTCTTCTTTCTTTCTTCTTTCTTTCTTTCTTCTTTCTTTCTTTCTTCTTTCTTACTTCTTTCTTACTTCTTTTTTACTTCGTTCTTAATTCTTTCTTACTTCTTTCTTTCTTATTTATTTCTTCTTTCTTTCTTTCTTCCTTCTTTCTTTACTTTCTTTCTTTCTTATTTCTTTCTCTCTTTCTTTCTTTCTTCATTCATTCCTTCTTTCTTTCTTATTTCTTTCTACTTTCTTTATTCTTTCTTTCTTACTTCTTTCTTTATTCTTTCTTTCTTCTTTATTTATTCTTTCTTTCTTCTTTCTTTCTTCATTCTTTCTTCTTTCTTTCTTCTTTCTTTCTTCATTCTTTCTTAGTTCTTTCTTCTTTCTTTCTTCATTCTTTCTACGTTCTTTCTTCTTTCATTCTTCATTTTTTTTTTGTTCTTTCTTTCTTCATTCTTTCTTTCTTATTTCTTTCTTCTTTCTTTCTTTCTTCTTTCTTTCTTTCTTCTTTCTTTCTCTCTACTGTCTGTCTTCTTTCTTTCTTCTTTCTTTCTTCTTTATTTCTTTCTTCTTTCTTTATTTCTTATTTCTTTCTTTCTTCTTTCTTCTTTCTTTCTTCTTTCTTTCTTCTTTCTTCCCTTTTTCTTTCTTCTTTCTTTCTTCTTTCTTTCTTCTTTCTTTCTTCTTTCTTTCTTCTTTCTTTCTTCTTTCTTCTTTCTTTCTTCTTTCTTTCCTTCTTTCTTCTTTCTTTCTTCTTTCTTTCCTTCTTACTTCTTTTTTATTTCTTCTTTCTTTCTTCTTTCTTTCTTTCTACTTACTTTCTTCTTTCTTTCTTTCTTCTTTCGTTCTTCTTTATTTCTTCTTTCTTTCTTCTTTCTTTCTTCCTTCTCTCTTCCTTTTTTCTACCTTCTTTCTTTCTTCTTTCTTTCTTCTTTCTTTCTTTCTTCTTTCTTTCTTTCTTCTTTCTTTCTTCTTTCTTTCTTTCTTACTTCTTTCTTTCTTTCTTTCTTCTTTCTTTCTTTCTTCTTTCTTTCTTTCTTCTTTCTTACGTCCTTCTTTCTTCTTTCTTTCTTCTTTCTTTCTTCTTAGTTTCTTTCTTCTTTCTTTCTTACTTCTTTCTTTCTTTCTTCTTTCTTTCTTTATTTTTCTCTCTTCTTTCCTTCTTATTTCTTTCTTACTTCTTTCTTACTTCTTTTTTACTTCTTTCCTACTTCTTTCTTAATTCTTTCTTTCTTCTTTATTTCTCCTTTCTTTCTTTCTTCCTTCTTTCTTTTCTTTCTTTCTTTCTTCTTTCTTTCTTTCTTTCTTTCCTCCTTCCTTCCTTCTTTCTTTCTTCTTTCTTTCTTCTTTCTTTCTTCTTTCTTTCTTCTTTCTTCTTTATTCTTTCTTTCTTTCTTCTTTCTTTCTTTCTTCCTTCATTCCTTCTTTCTTTCTTATTTCTTTCTACTTTCTTTCTTCTTTCTTTCTTACTACTTTCTTTATTCTTTCTTTCTTTCTTCTTTCTTTCTTCTTTCTTTCTTCTTTCTTTCCTTGTTTCTTTCTTTCTTCTTTCTTTCTTCTTTCTTCTTTTTTTCTTCTTTCTTTCTTTCTTCTTTGTTTCTTCTTTCTTTCTTTCTTCTTTCTTTCTTTCTTCTTTCTTCTTTCTCCTTTCTTTCTTCTTTCTTACTTCTTTCTTACTTCTTTTTTACTTCTTTCTTAATTCTTTCTTACTTCTTTCTTTCTTCTTTATTTCTTCTTTCTTTCTTTCTTCCTTCTTTCTTTACTTTCTTTCTTTCTTCTTTCTTTCTCTCTTTCTTTCTTTCTTCCTTCATTCCTTCTTTCTTTCTTATTTCTTTCTACTTTCTTTATTCTTTCTTTCTTACTTCTTTCTTTATTCTTTCTTTCTTCTTTCTTTCTTCTTTCTTTCTTCTTTCTTTCTTCATTCTTTCTTCGTTCTTTCTTCTTTCTTTCTTCATTCTTTCTTATTTATTTCTTCTTTCTTTCTTTATTCTTTCTACGTTCTTTCTTCTTTCATTCTTCATTTTTCTTTCTTCTTTCTTTCTTCATTCTTTCTTTCTTCTTTCTTTCTTCTTTCTTTCTTTCTTCTTTCTTTCTTCTTTCTTTCTTTCTACTGTCTGTCTTCTTTCTTTCTTTCTTCTTTCTTTCTTCTTTCTTTCTTCTTTCTTACATCTTTCCTACTTCTTTTTTACTTCTTTCTTACTTCTTTCTTACTTCTTTCTTTCTACTTTATTTCTTCTTTCTTTCTTAGTTCTGTCTTTTCTTTCTTTCTTTCTTCTTTCTTTCTTTCTTTCTTTCTTCCTGCATTCCATCTTCTTTCTTTTTTCTTTCTACTTTCTTTCTTCTTTCTTACTTATTTCTTACTTCATTCTTTATTCTTTCTTTCTTTCTTCTTTGTTTCTTCTTTCTTTCTTTCTTCTTTCTTCTTTCTCTCTTCTTTCTTTCTTCTTTCTTTCTTCTTTCTTACTTCTTTCTTACTTCTTTTTTACTTCTTTCTTAATTCTTTCTTACTTCTTTCTTTCTTCTTTATTTCTTCTTTCTTTCTTTCTTCCTTCTTTCTTTACTTTCTTTCTTTCTTCTTTCTTTCTTTCTTTCTTCCTTCATTCCTTCTTTCTTTCTTGTTTCTTTCTACTTTATTTCTTCTTTCTTTCTTACTTCTTTCTTTATTCTTTCTTTCTTTCTTCTTTCTTTCTTCTTTCTTTCTTCTTTCTTTCTTCTTTCTTTCTTCGTTCTTTCTTCTTTCTTTCTTCATTCTTTCTTTCTTCTTTCTTTCTTCATTCTTTCTTTCTTCTTTCTTTCTTTCTTCTTTCTTTCTTTCCTCTTTCTTTCTTCTTTCTTCTTTTTTTCTTCTTTTGTTCTTCTTTCTTTCTTCTTTCTTTCTTTCTACTGTCTGTCTTCTTTCTTTCTTTCTTCTTTCTTTCTTCTTTCTTTCATTCTTCTTTCTTTATTTCTTATTTCTTTCTTTCTTCTTTCTTTCTTCTTTCTTTCTTCTTTCTTTCTTCTTTCTTTCTTTCTTCTTCCTTTCTTCTTTCTTTCTTTCTTCTTTCTTTCTTTCTTCCTTCATTCCTTCTTTCTTTCTTGTTTCTTTCTACTTTCTTTCTTCTTTCTTTCTTACTTCTTTCTTACTTCTTTCTTTATTCTTTCTTTCTTCTTTCTTTCTTCTTTCTTCTTTTTTTCTTCTTTTTTTCTTCTTTCTTTCTTCTTTGTTTCTTCTTTCTTTCTTTCTTCTTACTTTCTTTCTTCTTTCTTTCTTTCTTCTTTCTTCTTTCTCTCTTCTTTCTTTCTTCTTTCTTTCTTCTTTCTTACTTCTTTCTTACTTATTTTTTACTTCTTTCTTACTTCTTTCTTACTTCTTTCTTTCTTCTTTATTTCTTCTTTCTTTCTTTCTTCCTTCTTTCTTTACTTTCTTTCTTTCTTCTTTCTTTCTTTCTTTCTTTCTTTCTTCCTTCATTCCTTCTTTCTTTCTTGTTTCTTTCTACTTTCTTTCTTCTTTCTTTCTTACTTCTTTCTTTATTCTTTCTTTCTTTCTTCTTTCTTTCCTCTTTCTTTCTTCTTTCTTTCTTTCTTGTTTCTTTCTTGTTTCTTTCTTTATTCTTTCTTTCTTCTTTCTTTCTTCTTTCTTCTTTTTTTCTTCTTTTTTTCTTCTTTCTTTCTTTCTTCTTTGTTTCTTCTTTCTTTCTTTCTTCTTTCTTTCTTCTTTCTTCTTTTTTTCTTCTTTCTTTCTTCTTTCTTTCTTCTTTCTTACTTCTTTCTTACTTCTTTTTTACTTCTTTCTTACTTCTTAATTTCTTCTTTATTTCTTCTTTCTTTCTTCCTTCTTTATTTCTTTCTTTCTTTCTTCTTTCTTTCTTCTTTCTTTCTTCCTTCATTCTTCCTTCTTTCTTACTTCTTTCATAATTCTTTCTTAATTATTTCTTTCTTCTTTCTTTCTTCTTTCTTTCTTTCTTCTTTCTTTCTTCTTTCTTTCTTTCTTTCTTTTTCTTTCTTCTTTCCTTCTTTCTTTCTTTCTTTCTTCTTTCTTTCTTTCTTCTTTCTTCTTTCTTTCTTTTTTCTTTCTTCTTTCTTTCTTTCTTTCTTTCTTTTTCTTTCTTCTTTCCTTCTTTCTTTCTTTCTTTCTTCTTTCTTTCTTTCTTCTTTCTTCTTTCTTTCTTTTTTCTTTCTTCTTTCTTTCTTTCTTCTTTATTTCTTTCTTCTTTCTTTCTTTCTACTGTCTGTCTTCTTTCTTTCTTTCTTCTTCCTTCTTCTTTCTTTCTTTCTTCTTTCTTTATTTCTTATTTCTTTCTTTCTTCTTTCTTTCTTTCTTCTTTCTTTCTTCTTTCTTTCTTCTTTCTTTCTTCTTTCTTTCTTTCTTTCTTTCTTCTTTATTTCTTTCTTATTTCTTACTTTCTCCTTTCTTTCTTCTTTCTTTCTTTCTTCTTCCTTTCTTCTTTCTTTCTTTCTTCTTTCTTTCTTTCTTCCTTCATTCCTTCATTCTTTTTTGTTTCTTTCTTTCTTCTTTCTTTATTCTTTCTTTCTTTCTTCTTTCTTTCTTCTTTCTTTCTTCTTTCTTTCTTCTTTCTTTCTTCATTCTTTCTTCGTTCTTTCTTCTTTCTTTCTTCATTCTTTCTTTCTTCTTTCTTTCTTTCTTCTTTCTTTCTTTCTACTGTCTGTCTTCTTTCTTTCTTTCTTCTTTCTTTCTTCTTTCTTTCTTTCTTCTTTCTTTATTTCTTATTTCTTTCTTTCTTCTTTCTTTCTTCTTTCTTTCTTTCTTCTTTCTTTCTTCTTTCTTTCTTCTTTCTTTCTTCTTTCTTTCTTTCTTTCTTTCTTCTTTATTTCTTTCTTATTTCTTACTTTCTACTTTCTTTCTTCTTTCTTTCTTACTTCTTTCTTACTTCTTTCTTTATTCTTTCTTTCTTTCTTCTTTCTTTCTTCTTTCTTTCTTTTTTGTTTCTTTCTTTCTTCTTTCTTTATTCTTTCTTTCTTCTTTCTTTCTTCTTTCTTCTTTTTTTCTTCTTTTTTTCTTCCTTCTTTGTTCTTTGTTTCTTCTTTCTTTCTTTCTTCTTTCTTTCTTTCTTCTTTATTCTTTCTCTCTTCTTTCTTTCTTCTTTCTTTCTTCTTTCTTTCTTCTTTCTTTCTTCTTTCTTTCTTCTTTCTTTCTTCTTTCTTCTTTCTTTCTTCTTTCTTTCCTTCTTTCTTCTTTCTTTCTTCTTTCTTTCTTTCTACTTACTTTCTTCTTTCTTTCTTTCTTCTTTCGTTCTTCTTTATTTCTTCTTTCTTTCTTCTTTCTTTCTTCCTTCTCTCTTCCTTTTTTCTACCTTCTTTCTTTCTTCTTTCTTTCTTCTTTCTTTCTTTCTTCTTTCTTTCTTTCTTCTTTCTTACTTCTTTCTTACTTCTTTTTTACTTCTTTCTTAATTCTTTCTTACTTCTTTCTTTCTTATTTATTTCTTCTTTCTTTCTTTCTTCCTTCTTTCTTTACTTTCTTTCTTTCTTATTTCTTTCTCTCTTTCTTTCTTTCTTCCTTCATTCCTTCTCTCTTTCTTATTTCTTTCTACTTTCTTTATTCTTTCTTTCTTACTTCTTTCTTTATTCTTTCTTTCTTCTTTATTTATTCTTTCTTTCTTCTTTCTTTCTTCATTCTTTCTTAGTTCTTTCTTCTTTCTTTCTTCATTCTCTCTACGTTCTTTCTTCTTTCATTCTTCATTTTTTTTTCTTCTTTCTTTCTTCATTCTTTCTTTCTTATTTCTTTCTTCTTTCTTTCTTTCTTCTTTCTTTCTTTCTTCTTTCTTTCTCTCTACTGTCTGTCTTCTTTCTTTCTTTCTTCTTTCTTTCTTCTTTATTTCTTTCCTCTTTCTTTATTTCTTATTTCTTTCTTTCTTCTTTCTTCTTTCTTTCTTCTTTCTTTCTTCTTTCTTCCCTTTTTCTTTCTTCTTTCTTTCTTTCTTCTTCCTTTCTTCATTGTTTTTTCTTTCTTTCTTTCTTTCTTTCTTACTTACTTCTTTCTTTCTTCTTTCTTTCTTCTTTCTTTCTTCTTTCTTTCTTCTTTCTTTCTTTCTTCTTTCTTTCTCTCTACTGTCTGTCTTCTTTCTTTCTTCTTTCTTTCTTCTTTATTTCTTTCTTCTTTCTTTATTTCTTATTTCTTTCTTTCTTCTTTCTTCTTTCTTTCTTCTTTCTTTCTTCTTTCTTCCCTTTTTCTTTCTTCTTTCTTTCTTCTTTCTTTCTTCTTTCTTTCTTCTTTCTTTCTTCTTTCTTTCTTCTTTCTTCTTTCTTTCTTCTTTCTTTCCTTCTTTCTTCTTTCTTTCTTCTTTCTTTCCTTCTTACTTCTTTTTTATTTCTTCTTTCTTTCTTCTTTCTTTCTTTCTACTTACTTTCTTCTTTCTTTCTTTCTTCTTTCGTTCTTCTTTATTTCTTCTTTCTTTCTTCTTTCTTTCTTCCTTCTCTCTTCCTTTTTTCTACCTTCTTTCTTTCTTCTTTCTTTCTTCTTTCTTTCTTTCTTCTTTCTTTCTTTCTTCTTTCTTTCTTCTTTCTTTCTTTCTTACTTCTTTCTTTCTTTCTTTCTTCTTTCTTTCTTTCTTCTTTCTTTCTTTCTTCTTTCTTACGTCCTTCTTTCTTCTTTCTTTCTTCTTTCTTTCTTCTTAGTTTCTTTCTTCTTTCTTTCTTACTTCTTTCTTTCTTTCTTCTTTCTTTATTTATTTTTCTCTCTTCTTTCCTTCTTATTTCTTTCTTACTTCTTTCTTACTTCTTTTTTACTTCTTTCCTACTTCTTTCTTAATTCTTTCTTTCTTCTTTATTTCTCCTTTCTTTCTTTCTTCCTTCTTTCTTTTCTTTCTTTCTTTCTTCTTTCTTTCTTTCTTTCTTTCCTCCTTCCTTCCTTCTTTCTTTCTTCTTTCTTTCTTCTTTCTTTCTTCTTTCTTTCTTCTTTCTTCTTTATTCTTTCTTTCTTTCTTCTTTCTTTCTTTCTTCCTTCATTCCTTCTTTCTTTCTTATTTCTTTCTACTTTCTTTCTTCTTTCTTTCTTACTACTTTCTTTATTCTTTCTTTCTTTCTTCTTTCTTTCTTCTTTCTTTCTTCTTTCTTTCCTTGTTTCTTTCTTTCTTCTTTCTTTCTTCTTTCTTCTTTTTTTCTTCTTTCTTTCTTTCTTCTTTGTTTCTTCTTTCTTTCTTTCTTCTTTCTTTCTTTCTTCTTTCTTCTTTCTCCTTTCTTTCTTCTTTCTTACTTCTTTCTTACTTCTTTTTTACTTCTTTCTTAATTCTTTCTTACTTCTTTCTTTCTTCTTTATTTCTTCTTTCTTTCTTTCTTCCTTCTTTCTTTACTTTCTTTCTTTCTTCTTTCTTTCTCTCTTTCTTTCTTTCTTCCTTCATTCCTTCTTTCTTTCTTATTTCTTTCTACTTTCTTTATTCTTTCTTTCTTACTTCTTTCTTTATTCTTTCTTTCTTCTTTCTTTCTTTTTTCTTTCTTCTTTCTTTCTTCATTCTTTCTTCGTTCTTTCTTCTTTCTTTCTTCATTCTTTCCTATTTATTTCTTCTTTCTTTCTTTATTCTTTCTACGTTCTTTCTTCTTTCATTCTTCATTTTTCTTTCTTCTTTCTTTCTTCATTCTTTCTTTCTTCTTTCTTTCTTCTTTCTTTCTTCTTTCTTTTTTTCTTCTTTCTTTCTTCTTTCTTTCTTTCTACTGTCTGTCTTCTTTCTTTCTTTCTTCTTTCTTTCTTCTTTCTTTCTTCTTTCTTACATCTTTCCTACTTCTTTTTTACTTCTTTCTTACTTCTTTCTTACTTCTTTCTTTCTACTTTATTTCTTCTTTCTTTCTTAGTTCTGTCTTTTCTTTCTTTCTTTCTTCTTTCTTTCTTTCTTTCTTTCTTCCTGCATTCCATCTTCTTTCTTTTTTCTTTCTACTTTCTTTCTTCTTTCTTACTTATTTCTTACTTCATTCTTTATTCTTTCTTTCTTTCTTCTTTGTTTCTTCTTTCTTTCTTTCTTCTTTCTTCTTTCTCTCTTCTTTCTTTCTTCTTTCTTTCTTCTTTCTTACTTCTTTCTTACTTCTTTTTTACTTCTTTCTTAATTCTTTCTTACTTCTTTCTTTCTTCTTTATTTCTTCTTTCTTTCTTTCTTCCTTCTTTCTTTACTTTCTTTCTTTCTTCTTTCTTTCTTTCTTTCTTCCTTCATTCCTTCTTTCTTTCTTGTTTCTTTCTACTTTATTTCTTCTTTCTTTCTTACTTCTTTCTTTATTCTTTCTTTCTTTCTTCTTTCTTTCTTCTTTCTTTCTTCTTTCTTTCTTCTTTCTTTCTTCATTCTTTCTTCGTTCTTTCTTCTTTCTTTCTTCATTCTTTCTTTCTTCTTTCTTTCTTCATTCTTTCTTTCTTCTTTCTTTCTTTCTTCTTTCTTTCTTTCCTCTTTCTTACTTCTTTCTTCTTTTTTTCTTCTTTTGTTCTTCTTTCTTTCTTCTTTCTTTCTTTCTACTGTCTGTCTTCTTTCTTTCTTTCTTCTTTCTTTCTTCTTTCTTTCATTCTTCTTTCTTTATTTCTTATTTCTTTCTTTCTTCTTTCTTTCTTCTTTCTTTCTTCTTTCTTTCTTCTTTCTTTCTTTCTTCTTCCTTTCTTCTTTCTTTCTTTCTTCTTTCTTTCTTTCTTCCTTCATTCCTTCTTTCTTTCTTGTTTCTTTCTACTTTCTTTCTTCTTTCTTTCTTACTTCTTTCTTACTTCTTTCTTTATTATTTCTTTCTTCTTTCTTTCTTCTTTCTTCTTTTTTTCTTCTTTTTTTCTTCTTTCTTTCTTCTTTGTTTCTTCTTTCTTTCTTTCTTCTTACTTTCTTTCTTCTTTCTTTCTTTCTTCTTTCTTCTTTCTCTCTTATTTCTTTCTTCTTTCTTTCTTCTTTCTTACTTCTTTCTTACTTATTTTTTACTTCTTTCTTACTTCTTTCTTACTTCTTTCTTTCTTCTTTATTTCTTCTTTCTTTCTTTCTTCCTTCTTTCTTTACTTTCTTTCTTTCTTCTTTCTTTCTTTCTTTCTTTCTTTCTTCCTTCATTCCTTCTTTCTTTCTTGTTTCTTTCTACTTTCTTTCTTCTTTCTTTCTTACTTCTTTCTTTATTCTTTCTTTCTTTCTTCTTTCTTTCCTCTTTCTTTCTTCTTTCTTTCTTTCTTGTTTCTTTCTTGTTTCTTTCTTTATTCTTTCTTTCTTCTTTCTTTCTTCTTTCTTCTTTTTTTCTTCTTTTTTTCTTCTTTCTTTCTTTCTTCTTTGTTTCTTCTTTCTTTCTTTCTTCTTTCTTTCTTCTTTCTTCTTTTTTTCTTCTTTCTTTCTTCTTTCTTTCTTCTTTCTTACTTCTTTCTTACTTCTTTTTTACTTCTTTCTTACTTCTTAATTTCTTCTTTATTTCTTCTTTCTTTCTTCCTTCTTTATTTCTTTCTTTCTTTCTTCTTTCTTTCTTCTTTCTTTCTTCCTTCATTCTTCCTTCTTTCTTACTTCTTTCATAATTCTTTCTTAATTATTTCTTTCTTCTTTCTTTCTTCTTTCTTTCTTTCTTATTTCTTTCTTTCTTCTTTCTTTCTTCTTTCTTTCTTTCTTTCTTTTTCTTTCTTCTTTCCTTCTTTCTTTCTTTCTTTCTTCTTTCTTTCTTTCTTCTTTCTTCTTTCTTTCTTTTTTCTTTCTTCTTTCTTTCTTTCTTTCTTTCTTTTTCTTTCTTCTTTCCTTCTTTCTTTCTTTCTTTCTTCTTTCTTTCTTTCTTCTTTCTTCTTTCTTTCTTTTTTCTTTCTTCTTTCTTTCTTTCTTCTTTGTTTCTTTCTTCTTTCTTTCTTCACTCTTTCTTTTTTCTTTATTCTTTCTTTCTTCATTCTTTCTACGTTCTTTCTTTCTTCTTTCTTTCTTCTTTCTTTCTTCTTTCTTTCTTCTTTCTTTCTTCTTTCTTTCTTCTTTCTTTCTTTCTTCTTTCTTTCTTTCTACTGTCTGTCTTCTTTCTTTCTTTCTTCTTCCTTCTTCTTTCTTTCTTTCTTCTTTCTTTATTTCTTATTTCTTTCTTTCTTCTTTCTTTCTTTCTTCTTTCTTTCTTCTTTCTTTCTTCTTTCTTTCTTCTTTCTTTCTTTCTTTCTTTCTTCTTTATTTCTTTCTTATTTCTTACTTTCTCCTTTCTTTCTTCTTTCTTTCTTTCTTCTTCCTTTCTTCTTTCTTTCTTTCTTCTTTCTTTCTTTCTTCCTTCATTCCTTCATTCTTTTTTGTTTCTTTCTTTCTTCTTTCTTTATTCTTTCTTTCTTCTTTCTTTCTTCTTTCTTTCTTCTTTCTTTCTTCATTCTTTCTTCGTTCTTTCTTCTTTCTTTCTTCATTCTTTCTTTCTTCTTTCTTTCTTTCTTCTTTCTTTCTTTCTACTGTCTGTCTTCTTTCTTTCTTTCTTCTTTCTTTCTTCTTTCTTTCTTTCTTCTTTCTTTATTTCTTATTTCTTTCTTTCTTCTTTCTTTCTTCTTTCTTTCTTTCTTCTTTCTTTCTTCTTTCTTTCTTCTTTCTTTCTTTCTTTCTTTCTTCTTTATTTCTTTCTTATTTCTTACTTTCTACTTTCTTTCTTCTTTCTTTCTTACTTCTTTCTTACTTCTTTCTTTATTCTTTCTTTCTTTCTTCTTTCTTTCTTCTTTCTTTCTTTTTTGTTTCTTTCTTTCTTCTTTCTTTATTCTTTCTTCTTTCTTCTTTCTTTCTTCTTTCTTCTTTTTTTCTTCTTTTTTTCTTCCTTCTTTGTTCTTTGTTTCTTCTTTCTTTCTTTCTTCTTTCTTTCTTTCTTCTTTATTCTTTCTCTCTTCTTTCTTTCTTCTTTCTTTCTTCTTTCTTTCTTCTTTCTTTCTTCTTTCTTTCTTCTTTCTTTCTTCTTTCTTCTTTCTTTCTTCTTTCTTTCCTTCTTTCTTCTTTCTTTCTTCTTTCTTTCCGTCTTACTACTTTCTTATTTCTTCCTTCTTTCTTCTTTCTTTCTTTCTGCTTTCTTTCTTCTTTCTTTCTTTCTTTCTTCTTTCGTTCTTCTTTATTTCTTCTTTCTTTCTTCTTTCTTTCTTCTTTCTTTCTTCCTTCTTTCTTCCTTTTTTCTACCTTCTTTCTTTCTTCTTTCTTTTTTCTTTCTTTCTTTCTTCTTTCTTTCTTCTTTTTTCCTTCTTCCTTTCTTTCTTCTTTCTTTCTTCTTTATTTTTTTTCTTTCTTCTTTCTTTCTTTCTTTTTTCTTTCTTCTTTCTTTCTTGTTTTTTCTTCTTTCTTTCTTCTTTCTTTCTTCTTTCTTACTTTCTTCTTTCTTTCTGCTTTCTTTCTTTCTTCTTCCTTCTTTCTTTCTTTCTTTCTTCTTTCTTTCTTTCTTCTTTCTCTCTTACTTCTTTCCTCTTTCTTTCTTCTTTCTTTCTTCTTTCTTTCTTCTTTCTTTCTTCTTTCTTTCTTTTTTCTTTCTTCTTTCTTTCTTTTTTTCTTTCTTCTTTTTTTCTACTTTCCTACTTCATTCTTTGTTCTTCCTTTCTTCTTTCTTCTTTCTGTCTTCTTTCTTCATTCTTTCTTTCTTCTTTGTTTCTTTCTTTGTTCTTTCTTCTATATTTCTTTCTTGCCTCTTTCTTACTTCTTTCTTAGTTCTTTCTTTCTTCTTTCTTCTTTCTTTCTTCTTTCTTTCTTCTTTCTTTCTTTCTTCTTTCTTTCTTTCTTCTTTCTTTCTTTCTTCTTTCTTTCTTCTTTCTTTCTTCCTTCATTCTTCCTTCTTTCTTACTTCTTTCTTAATTCTTTCTTAATTCTTTCTTTCTTCTTTCTTTCTTCTTTCTTTCTTCTTTCTTTCTTCCTTCATTCTTCCTTCTTTCTTACTTCTTTCTTAATTCTTTCTTTCTTCTTTCTTTCTTCTTTCTTTCTTTCTTTCTTATTTCTTTCTTTCTTCTTTCTTTCTTCTTTCTTCCTTTCTTTCTTTTTCTTTCTTCTTTCCTTCTTTCTTTCTTCTTTCTTTCTTTCTTCTTTCTTTCTTTCTTCTTTCTTTCTTTCTTCTTCTTTCTTTCTTTTTTCTTTCTTCTTTCTTTCTTTCTTCTTTGTTTCTTTCTTCTTTCTTTCTTCACTCTTTCTTTTTTCTTTCTTCTTTCTTTCTTCATTCTTTCTACGTTCTTTCTTCTTTCTTTCTTCTTTCTTTCTTCTTTCTTTCTTCTTTCTTTCTTCTTTCTTTCTTTCTTCTTTCTTTCTTTCTTCTTTCTTTCTTTCTTCTTTCTTTCTTTCTACTGTCTGTCTTCTTTCTTTCTTTCTTCTTTCTTTCTTCTTTCTTTCTTACTTCTTTCTTTATTTCTTATTTCTTTCTTTCTTCTTTCTTTCTTCTTTCTTTCTTCTTTCTTTCTTTCTTCTTTCTTTCTTCTTTCTTTCTTCTTTCTTTCTTCTTTCTTTCTTTCTTTCTTCTTTCTTTCTTACTTCTTTCTTACTTCTTTCTTTCTTCTTTCTTTCTTCTTTCTTTCTTTCTTCTTTATTTCTTTCTTATTTCTTTCTTTCTTCTTTCTTTCTCCTTTCTTTCTTACTTCTTTCTTACTTCTTTCTTTCTTCTTTCTTTCTTTCTTCATTCTTTCTTTTTTCTTCTTTCTTTCTTCGTTCTTTCTTTCTTCTCCCTTTCTTCTTTCTTTCTTCTTTCTTACTTTCTTTCTTCTTTCTTTCTTTCTTCTTTCTTTCTTTCTTCTTTCTTTTTTCTTTCTTCTTTATTTCTTCTTTCTTTCTTTCTTCTTTGTTTCTTCTTTCTTTCTCCTTTCTTTCTTTCTTCTTTCTTCTTTCTTTCTTCTTTCTTACTTCTTTCTTACTTCTTTCTTACTTCTTTATTCTTTCTTTCTTTCTTCTTTCTTTCTTCTTTCTTTCCTTCTTGTTTCTTTCTTTCTTCTTTCTTTATTCTTTCTTTCTTTCTTCTTTCTTTCTTCTTTCTTCTTTTTTTCTTCTTTTTTTCTTCTTTCTTTCTTTCTTCTTTGTTTCTCCTTTCTTTCTTTCTTCTTTCTTTCTTTCTTCTTTCTTCTTTCTTCTTTCTTCTTTCTCTCTTCTTTCTTTTTTCTATCTTTCTTCTTTCTTACTTCTTTCTTACTTCTTTTTTACTTCTTCCTTAATTCTTTCTTACTTCTTTCTTTCTTATTTATTTCTTCTTTCTTTCTTTCTTCCTTCTTTCGTTACTTTCTTTCTTTCTTCTTTCTTTCTTTCTTTCTTCCTTCATTCCTTCTTTCTTTCTTATTTCTTTCTACTTTCTTTCTTCTTTCTTTCTTTCTTCTTTCTTTCTTCCTGCATTCCTTCTTCTTCCTTTTTTCTTTCTACTTTCTTTCTTCTTTCTTTCTTACTTATTTCTTACTTCATTCTTTATTCTTTCTTTCTTTCTCCTTTCTTTCTTCTTTCTTTCTTCTTTCTTCTTTCTCTCTTCTTTCTTTCTACTTTCTTTCTTCTTTCTTACTTCTTTCTTACTTCTGTTTTACTTCTTTCTTAATTCTTTCTTACTTCTTTCTTTCTTCTTTCTTTCTCTTCTTTCTTCTTTCTTTCTTTCTTCTTTCTTTCTTTCTTCTTTCTTTCTTCTTTCTTTCTTCTTTCTTTCTTTCTTCTTTCTTTCTTCTTTCTTTCTTTCTTTCTTCTTTCTTTCTTTCTTATTTCTTTCTTTCTTCTTTCTTTCTTCTTTCTTTCTTTCTTCTTTCTTTCTTTCTTCCTTCGTTCCTTCTTTCTTTCTTGTTTCTTTCTAGTTTCTTTCTTCTCTCTTTCTTACTTCTTTCTTACTTATTTCTTTATTCTTTCTTTCGTTCTTCTCTCTTTCTTCTTTCTTTCTTTTTTGTTTCTTTCTTTCTTCATTCTTTATTCTTTCTTTCTTTCTTCTTTCTTTCTTCTTTCTTCTTTTTTTCTTCTTTTTTTCTTCTTTCTTTGTTCTTTGTTTCTTCTTTCTTTCTTTCTCCTTTCTTTCTTTCTTCTTTCTTCTTTCTCTCTTTTGTCTTTCTTCTTTCTTCTTTCTTACTTCTTTTTACTTCTTTCTTACTTCTTTCTTACTTCTTTCTTTCTTCTTTATTTCTTCTTTCTTTCTTTCTTCCTTCTTTCTTTACTTTCTTTCTTTCTTCTTTCTTTCTTTCTTTCTTTCTTTCTTCCTTCATTCCTTCTTTCTTTCTTGTTTGTTTCTACTTTCTTTCTTATTTCTTTCTTCCTTATTTCTTTATTCTTTCTTTCTTTCTTCTTTCTTTCCTCTTTCTTTCTTCTTGCTTTGTTTCTTGTTTCTTTCTTGTTTCTTTCTTTATTCTTTCTTTCTTCTTTCTTCTTTTTTTTTTTCTTTTTTTCTTCTTCTTTCTTTCTTCTTTGTTTCTTCTTTCTTTCTTTCTTCTTTCCTTCTTCTTTCTTCTTTCTTTCTTCTTTCTTCTTTCTTTCTTCTTTCTTACTTCTTTCTTACTTCTTTTTACTTCTTCTTACTTCTTTCTTACTTCTTACTTTATTCTTTATTTCTTCTTTCTTTCTTCTTTCTTTCTTCCTTCATTCTTCCTTCTTTCTTACTTCTTTCTTAATTCTTTCTTTCTTCTTTCTTTCTTCTTTCTTCTTTCTTTCTTATTTCTTTCTTTCTTCCTTCATTCTTCCTTCTTTCTTACTTCTTTCTTAATTCTTTCTTTCTTCTTTCTTTCTTCTTTCTTTCTTCTTTCTTTCTTCCTTCATTCTTCCTTCTTTCTTACTTCTTTCTTAATTCTTTCTTTCTTCTTTTTTTCTTCTTTCTTTCTTTCTTCCTTCTTTTTCTTTCTTTTTCTTTCTTCTTTCTTTCTTTCTTCTTTCTTTCTTTCTTCTTTCTTTCTTCACTCTTTCTTCTTTCTTTCTTCTTTATTTCTTCATTCTTTCTACGTTCTTTCTTCTTTCTTTCTTCATTCTTTCTTTCTTCTTTCTTTCTTCTTTCTTTCTTTCTTCTTTCTTTCTTCTTTCTTTCTTCTTTCTTTCTTTCTTCTTTCTTTCTTTCTTCTTTCTTCCTTTCTTTCTTTCTTCCCTCTTTCTTCTTTCTTTCTTACTTCTTTCTTAATTCTTTCTTTCTTCTTTCTTTCTTCTTTCTTTCTTTATTCTTTCTTTCTTTCTTATTTCTTTCTTCTTCTTTCTTCTTCTTTCTTTCTTCATTCTTTCTTTTTTCTTATTTCTTTCTTCTTTCTTTCTTCTTCCTTTCTTCTTTCTTCTTTCTTTCTTCTTTCTTTCTTCTTTCTTACTTCTTTCTTACTTCTTTTTACTTCTTTCTTACTTCTTTCTTTCTTCTTTCTTTCTTCTTTATTTCTTCTTTCTTTCTTTCTTCCTTCTTTCTTTACTTTCTTTGTCTTCTTTCTTTCTTTCTTCCTTCATTCCTTCTTTCTTTCTTGTTTCTTTCTACTTTCTTTCTTCTTTCTTTCTTACTTCTTTCTTTATTCTTTCTTTCTTTCTCTTCTTTCTTCTTTCTTTCTTTTTTGTTTCTTTCTTTCTTCTTCTTTATTCTTTCTTTCTTCTTTCTTTCTTATTTCTTCTTTTTTTCTTCTTTTTTCTTCATTCTTTCTTCTTTGTTTCATCTTTCTTTCTTTCTTCTTTCTTTCTTTCTCCTTTCTTCTTTCTCTCTTCTTTCTTTCTTCTTTCTTTCTTCTTTCTTACTTCTTTCTTACTTCTTTTTTACTGCTTTCTTACTTCTTTCTTACTTCTTTCTTTCTTCTTTATTTCTTCTTTCTTTCTTTCTTTCTTTCTTTCTTCCTTCATTCCTTCTTTCTTTCTTTTTTCTTTCTACTTTCTTCTTTCTTTCTTACTTCTTTCTTTATTCTTTCTTTCTTTCTTCTTTCTTTCTTGTTTCTTTCTTGTTTCTTTCTTTATTCTTTCTTTTTTTCTTCTTTCTTTCTTCTTTCTTCTTTTTTTCTTCTTTTTTTTCTTCTTTCTTTCTTTCTTCTTTGTTTCTTCTTTCTTTCTTCTTTCTTCTTCTTTCTTCTTTCTTTCTTTTCTTTCTTCTTTCTTTCTTCTTTCTTTCTTCTTTCTTACTTCTTACTATTTTTTACTTCTTTCTTACTTCTTTCTTACTTCTTTCTTACTTCTTTCTTTATTCTTTCTTTCTTCTTCTTTCTTTCTTCTTTCTTTCCTTTTTCTTCTTTCTTCTTTCTTTCTTCTTCTTTCTTCTTCTTTCTTTCTTTCTTTCTTCTTTCTTTCTTTCTTCTTCTCTTTCTTTCTTCTTTCCTTCTTTCTTTCTTCTTTCTTCTTCTTTCTTCTTTCTTTCTTCTTCTTTCTTCTTTCTTCTTTCTTCTTTCTTCTTCTTTCTTCTTTCTTTCTTTCTTCGTTCTTTCTTTCTTCTTTCTTACTTCTTTTTTACTTCTTTCATACTTCTTTCTTAATTCTTTCTTTCTTCTTTATTTCTTCTTTCTTCCTTTCTTCCTTCTTTCTTTTCTTTCTTTCTTCTTTCTTTCTTTCTTTCTCTTCCTTCCTTCTTTCTTTATTCTTTCTTTCTTCTTTCTTTCTTCTTCCTTTCTTTCTTCTTTCTTTCTTCTTTATTCTTTCTTTCTTTCTTCTTTCTTTCTTTCTTCTTTCTTTCTTCTTTCTTTCTTCTATCTTTCTTCTCTCTTTCTTCTTTCTTTCTTCTTTCATTCTTCTTTCTTTCTTCTTTCTTTATTCTTTCTTTCTTCTTCCTTACTTCTTTCTTTCTTCTTCATTCTTTCTTTCTTCTTTCTTTCTTCATTCTTTCTTTCTTCTTTCTTTCTTCTTTCTTTCTTTCTTTCTTTCTTTCTACTGTCTGTCTTCTTTTCTTTCTCCTTTCTTTCTTCTTTCTTTCTTTCTTTCTTCTTTCTTTATATCTTATTTCTTTCTTTCTTCTTTCTTTCTTCTTTCTTTCTCCTTTCTTTCTTCCTTCTTTCTTTCTTCTTTCTTTCTTTCTTCTTTCTTTCTTCTATATTACTTTCTTTCTTTTTCTTACTTCTTTCTTAGTTCTTTCTTTCTTCTTTCTTTCTTCTTTCTTTCTTTCTTCCTCCTTTCTCTCTTATTTCTTTCTTTCTTCTTTCTTTCTTCTTACTTTCTTTCTTCTTTCTTTCTTTTTTCTTCTTTCTTTCTTCTTTCTTTCTTTCTTTCTTCTTTATTTCTTTGTTCATTCTTTCTTCATTCTTTCTTCATTCTTTCTTTCTTCTTTCTTTCTTCTTTCTTTCTTCTTTCTTCTTTCTTTCTTCTTTCTTTGTTTCTTCTTTCTTTCTTTTCTACTGTCTGTCTTCTTTCTTTCTTTCTTCTTTCTTTATTCTTTCTTCTTTCTTCTTCCTTTCTTCTTTCTTCTTCTTTCTTTCTTTCTTCTTTGTTTCTTCTTACTTTCTTTCTTCTTTCTTTCTTTCCTGTTTCTTTCTACTTTCTTTCTTCTTTCTTTCTTACTTTTTTCTTACTTTTTTCTTTATTCTTTCTTTCTTTCTTCTTTCTTCTTTCTTTCTTTCTTGTTTCTTTCTTTCTTCTTTCTTTTTCTTTCTTTTTTTTCTTCTTTCTTTCTTCTTTCTTCTTTTTTTCTTCTTTTTTTCTTCTTTCTTCTTTGTTTCTTCTTTCTTTCTTTCTTCTTTCTTTCTTTCTTCTTTCTTCTTTCTCTCTTCTTTCTTTCTTATTTCTTTCTTCTTTCTTACTTCTTTTTTACTTCTTTTTTCCTTCTTTATTACTTCTTTCTTACTTCTTTCTTTCTTCTTTATTTCTTCTTTCTTTCTTTCTTCCTTCTTTCTTTACTTTCTTTCTTCTTTCTTTCTTTCTTTCTTTCTTCCTTCATTCCTTCTTTCTTTCTTGCTTCTTTGTACTTTCTTTCTTCTTTCTTTCTTAATTCTTTCTTTATTCTTTCTTTCTTTCTTCTTACTTTCTTCTTTCTTTCTTCTTTCTTTCTTTCTTGTTTCTTTCTTTCTTCTATCTTTCTTTCTTCTTTCTTCTTTTTTTCTTCTTTTTTTCTTCTTTCTTTCTTTCTTCTTTGTTTCTTCTTTCTTTCTTTCTTCTTTCTTTTCTTCTTTCTTCTTTCTTTCTTCTTTCTTTCTTCCTTCTTTATTTCTTTCTTTCTTCTTCCTTTCTTTCTTTCTTCCTTCCTTCCTTCTTTCTTTCTTGTTTCTTTCTTCTTTCTTTCTTCTTTCTTTCTTACTTCTTTCTTACTTCTTTCTTACTTCATTCTTTATCCTTTCTTTCTTTCTTCTTTCTTTCTTCTTTCTTTCTTCTTTCTTTCTTTCTTCTTTCATTCTTTTTTCTTTCTTCTTTCATTCTTCTTTCTTTCTTTCTTCTTTCCTTCTTCTTTCTTTCTTTCTTTCTTCCTTCCTTCTTTCTTTCTTGTTTCTTTCTTCTTTATTTCTTCTGTCTTTCTTTCTTCTTCCTTTCTTACTTCTTTCTTACTTCTTTCTTTATTCTTTCTTTCTTTCTTCTTTTTTTCTTCTTTCTCTCTTCTTTCTTTCTTCTGTCTTTCTTTCTTCTTTCTTTTTTACTTCTTTCTTCCTTCTTTCTTATTTCTTTCTTTCTTCTTCTTTCTTCTTTCTTTCTTTCTTCTTTCTTTCTTTCTTTCTTTCTTTCTTTCTTTCTTTCTTTCCTCCTTCCTTCCTTCCTTCCTTCCTTCCTTCCTTCCTTCCTTCCTTCCTTCCTTCCTTCCTTCCTTTTTTTCTTTCTTGTTTCTTTCTTCTTTCTTTCTTCTTTCTTTCTGTCTTCTTTGTTTCTTTTTTCTTTCTTTCTTCTTTCTTTCTTCTTTCTATCTTCTTTCGTCTTTCTTTCTTCTTTCTTTATTCTTTCTTTCTTTTTCTTTCTTTCTTTATTCTTTCCTTCTTCTTTCTTCTTCTTCCTTTCTTCTTTCTTTCTTTCTTCTTTCTTCTTCTTTCTTTCTTCTTTCTTTCTTTCTTCGTTCTTTCTTTCTTCTTTCTTTCTTCTTTCTTCTTTCTTTCTTCGTTCTTTCTTCTTTCTCTTTCTTTATTCTTTCTTTCTTTTCTTTTTTCTTTCTTTCTTCTTTCTTTCTTGTTTCTTTCTTCTTTATTCTTTCTTTCTTTCTTCTTTCTTTCTTTCTTCCTTCTTTCTTTTTTCTTCTTTCTTTCTTCTTTCTTTCTTTCTTCTTTCTTTCTTCTTTATTTCTTCTTTCTTTCTTTCTTCTTTATTCTTTCTTTCTTTCTTCTTTCTTTCTTTTTCTTCTTCCTTCTTTTTTCTTCTTTCTTTCTTCTTTCTTTCTTTCTTCTTTCGTTCTTCTTTATTTCTTCTTTCTTTCTTCTTTCTTTCTTCTTTCGTTCTTCCTTCTTTCTTCCTTATTTCTTCCTTCTTTCTTTCTTCTTTCTTTCTTAATTCTCTCTTTCTTCTTTCTTCTTTCTTCTTTCTTTCTTCTTTCTTTCTTCTTTCTTTCTTCTTTCTTACTTCTTTCTTTCTTTCTTCTTTCTTTCTTCTTTCTTTCTTCTTCTTTCTTCTTTCTTCCTTCTTTCTTCTTTCTTTCTTCTTTCTTTCTTCTTTCTTACTTCTTTCTTACTTCTTTTTTACTTCTTTCTTACTTCTTTCTTACTTCTTTCTTTATTCTTTCTTTCTTTCTTCTTTCTTCTTTCTTTCTTCTTTCTTTTTTTCTTCTTTCTTTCTTTTTTCTTACTTCTTTCTTTATTCTTTCTTTCTTTCTTCTTTCTTTCTTCTTTCTTTCTTTCTTCCTTCTTTCTTTCTTTCTTTCTTTCTTCTTTCTTTCTTTCTTTCTTTCTTCCTTCCTTCCTTCCTTCTTTCTTTCTTGTTTCTTTCTTCTTTCTTTCTTCTTTTTTCTGTCTTCTTTCTTTCTTTTTTCTTTCTTTCTTCTTTCTTTGTTCTTTCTTTCTTCTTTCGTCTTTCTTTCTTCTTTCTTCTTCTTTCTTTCTTCTTTCATTCTTTCTTCTTTCTTTCTTCTTTCATTCCTTCTTCTTTCTTTCTTCTTTCTTTCTTTCTTTCTTTCTTTCTTCCTTCCTTCCTTCTTTCTTTCTTGTTTCTTTCTTCTTTCTTTCTTCTTTTTTTCTGTCTTCTTTCTTTCTTTTTTCTTTCTTTCTTTCTTCTTTCTTTCTTCTTTCTTCTTCTTTCTTTCTTCTTTCATTCTTCTTCTTTCTTACTTCTTTCTTTCTTCTTTCTTTATTCTTTCTTTCTTTTTCTTTCTTTCTTCTTTCTTTCTTCTTTCTTTCTTCTATCTTTCTTCATTCTTTCTTCTTTATTTCTTCTTTCATTCTTCTTTCTTTCTTCTTTCTTTCTTCTTTATTCTTTCTTTCTTTCTTCTTTCTTTCTTTCTTTCTTTCTTCCTTCTTTCTTTTTCTTCTTTCTTTCTTCTTTCTTTCTTTCTTCTTTCGTTCTTCTTTATTTCTTCTTTCTTACTTCTTTCTTTCTTCTTTCTTTCTTCTATCTTTCTTTCTTCTTTCTTTCTTTCTTATTTCTTTCTTTCTTCTTCTTTCTTCTTCTTCCTTTCTTCTTTCTTTCTTTTTTCTTCTTTCTTCTTTCTTTCTTCTTTCTTTCTTCTTTCTTTCTTCTTTCTTCCCTTTTTCTTCCTTCTTTCTTTCTTCTTTCTTTCTTACTTCTTTCTTTCTTCTTTCTTTCTTTCTTCTTTCTTTCTTTCTTATTTCTTTCTTTCTTCTTTCTTTCTTCTTCTTCCTTTCTTCTTTCTTTCTTTTTTCTTCTTTCTTCTTTCTTTCTCCTTTCTTTCTTCTTTCCTCCTTTCTTTCTTCTTTCTTTCTTTCTTTCTTCTTTCTTCTTTCTTTCTTCTTTCTTTCTTCTTTCTTTCTTCTTTCTTTCTTTCTTTCTTCTTTCTTTCTTCTTTCTTTTTTTCTTATTTCTTCTTTCTTTCTTCTTTCCTTCTTTCTTTCTTCTTTCTTACTTCTTTTTTACTTCTTTCTTACTTCTTTCTTAATTCTTTCTTTCTTCTTTATTTCTTCTTTCTTTCTTTCTTCCTTCTTTCTTTTCTTTCTTTCTTCTTTCTTTCTTAATTCTTTCTTTCTTCTTTCTTTCTTTCTTCTTTCTTTCTTCTTTCTTTCTTCTTTCTTACTTCTTTCTTTCTTTCTTCTTTCTTTCTTCTTTCTTTCTTCTTTCTTTCTTCTTTCTTACTTCTTTCTTTCTTTCTTCTTTCTTTCTTCTTTCTTTCTTACTTCTTTCTTTCTTCTTTCTTTCTTCTTTCTTTTTCTTTCTTTCTTTCTTATTTCTTCCTTTCTTCTTTCCTTCTTCTTTCTTTCTTCTTTCTTTCTTTCTTTCTTTCTTCTTTCTTTCTTCTTTCTTTCTTACTTCTTTCTTACTTCTTTCTTTCTTTATTCCTTTTTTCTTCTTTCTTTCTTCTTTCTTTCTTCTTTCTTATTTCTTTCTTCTTTCTTTCTTACTTCTGTCTTTCTTTCTTCTTTATTTCTTCTTCTTCCTTTCTTCTTTCTTTCTTGTTTCTTAATTCTTTCATTCTTTATTCTTTCTTTCTTCTTTCATTCTTCTTTCTTTCTTCTTCTTTCTTTCTTTCTTCTTTCTTTCTTTCTTCTTTCTTTCTTTCTTATTTCATTCTTTCTTCTTTCTTTCTTTATTTTTCTCTCTTCTTTCCTTCTTCTTTCTTTCTTCTTTCTTCTTTCTTCTTCTTTCTTCCCTTCTTACTTCTTTCTTCCTTCTTTCTTTCTTCCATCTTTTTTCTTCTTTCTTTCTTCTTTCTTTCTTTCTTCTTTCTTCTTCCTTTCTTTCTTCTTTCTTTCTTACTTTCTTCTTTCTTTATTTCTCTCTTCTTTCCTTCTTCATTCTTTCTTCTTTCTTTCTTCTTTCTTACTTCTTTCTTACTTGTTTCTTACTTATTTCTTACTACTTTTTTTCTTCTTTCTTCTTTCTTTTTTCTTTCTTTCTTCTCCTTTCTTTCTTCTTTTTTTCTTCTTTCTTTCTTATTTCTTACTTCTTTCTTACTTCTTTCTTACTTCTTTCTTACTTCTTTCTTTCTTCTTTCTTTCTTTCTTCTTCCTTTCTTCTTTCTTTCTTCTTTCATTCTTCTTTCTTTCTTTCTTCTTTATTTCTTCTTTCTTTCTTTCATCTTTCTTTAATCTTTCCTTCTGCTTTCTTTCTTCTTTCTTTCTTCTTTCTTTCTTATTTCTTTCTTCTTTTTTTATTCTTTCATTTTTTATTCTTTCTTTCCTCTTTCATTCTTTCTTTCGTTCTTCTTTCTTTCTTCTTTCCTTCTTCTTTCTTTCTTCCTTCTTTCCTTCTTGCTTCTTTCTTACATCTTTCTTTCTTCTTTCTTTATTTCTTCTTTCTTTCTCTTTCTTTCTTTCTTCTTTTTTCTTTCTTTCTTTCTTCTTTCTATCTTCTTTCTTACTTCTTTATTACTTCTTTCTTTCTTTATTCTTTCTTTTTTCTTTCATCTTTCATTCTTCTTTCTTTCTTTCTTCTTTCATTCTTCTTTCTTTCTTCTTCTTTATTTCTTCTTTCTTTCTTTCTTCTTCCTTTCTTCTTTCCTTCTGCTTTCTTTCTTCTTTCTTTCTTCTTTCTTTCTTATTTCTTTCTTCTTTCATTCTTTATTCTTTCTTTCCTCTTTCATTCTTTCTTTCTTTCTTCTTTCATTCTTCTTTCTTTCTTACTTCTTTCTTTCTTCTTTCTTTCTTTCTACTTTCTTTCTTCTTTCTTCTTCTTTCTCCTTCTTTCTTCTTTCTTCTTTCCTCTTTCTTCTTTCTTCTTTCTTCTTCTTTCTTTCCTTCCTACTTCTTTGTTGCTTCTTTCTTTCTTCCTTCTTTATTTCTTCTTTCTTTCTTCTCTCTTTGTTTCTTATTTCTTCTTTCTTTCTTTCTTTCTTCTTTCTTCTTTCTTCTTCTTTCTTACTTCTTTCTTACTTCTTTCTTTCTTCTTTCTTTATTCTTTCTTTCTTTCTTGTTTCTTTCTTGTTTCTTTCTTTATTCTTTCTTTCTTTCTTCTTTCTTTCTTCTTTCTTCTTTTTTTCTTCTTTTTCTTTTCTTTCTTTCTTCTTTGTTTCTTCTTTCTTTCTTCTTTCTTTCTTCTTTCTTCCTTCTTTCTTCTTTCTTTCTTCTTTCTTTCTTCTTTCTTACTTCTTTCTTACTTCTTTTTTACTTCTTTCTTACTTCTTTCTTACTTCTTTCTTTATTCTTTTTTTCTTTCTTCTTTCTTCTTTCTTTCTTCTTTCTTTTTTTCTTCTTTCTTTCTTTTTTCTTTCTTCTTTCATTCTTCTTTCTTTCTTTCTTCTTTCTTTCTTCTTTCTTTCCTTCTTTCTTCCTTCCTTCTTTCTTTCTTGTTTCTTTCTTCTTTATTTCTTCTTTCTTTCTTCTTCCTTTCTTACTTCTTTCTTTTTTCTTTCTTTCTTTCTTCTTTCTTTCTTCTTTCTCTCTTCTTTCTTTCTTCTGTCTTTCTTTCTTCTTTATTTTTTACTTCTTTCTTACTTGTTTCTTTCTTCTTTCTTTCTTCTTTCTTTCTTCTTTCTTTCTTTCTTCCTTCTTTCTTTCTTTCTTTCTTTCTTCTTTCTTTCTTTCTTTCTTCCTTCCTTCCTTCTTTCTTTCTTGTTTCTTTCTTCTTCTTTCTTCTTTTTTTCTGTCTTCTTTCTTTCTTTTTTCTTTCTTTCTTCTTTCTTTGTTCTTTCTTTCTTCTTTCTTTCTTCTTTCTTTCTTCTTTCTTTCTTTTTTCTTTCTTTCTTTCTTCTTTCTTTCTTCTTTCTTCTTCTTTCTTTCTTCTTTCATTCTTTCTTCTTTCTTTCTTCTTTCATTCTTTCTTCTTTCTTTCTTCTTTCTTTCTTTCTTTCTTTCTTTCTTCCTTCCTTCCTTCTTTCTTTCTTGTTTCTTTCTTCTTTCTTTCTTCTTTTTTTCTGTCTTCTTTCTTTCTTTTTCTTTCTTTCTTTCTTCTTTCTTTCTTCTTTCTTCTTCTTTCTTTCTTCTCTCATTCTTTCTTCTTTCTTACTTCTTTCTTTCTTCTTTCTTTATTCTTTCTTTCTTTTTTCTTTCTTCTTTATTCTTTCTTTCTTTCTTCTTTCTTTCTTTCTTTCTTTCTTCCTTCTTTCTTTTTTCTTCTTTCTTTTTTCTTATTTCTTCTTTCTTTCTTCTTTCCTTCTTTCTTTCTTCTTTCTTACTTCTTTCTTACTTCTTTTTTACTTCTTTCTTTCTTCTTTCTTTATTCTTTCTTTCTTTCTTGTTTCTTTCTTGTTTCTTTCTTTATTCTTTCTTTCTTTCTTCTTTCTTTCTTCTTTCTTCTTTTTTTCTTCTTCTTTCTTTTCTTTCTTTCTTCTTTCTTTCTTTCTTTCTTTCTTCCTTCCTTCCTTCTTTCTTTATTCTTTCTTTCTTCTTTCTTTCTTCTTCCTTTCTTTCTTCTTTCTTTCTTCTTATTCTTTCTTTCTTTCTTCTTTCTTTGTTTCTTCTTTCTTTCTTCTTTCTTTCTTCTATCTTTCTTCTTTCTTTCTTCTTTCTTTCTTCTTTCATTCTTCTTTCTTTCTTCTTTCTTTATTCTTTCTTTCTTTCTTCTTTCTTTCTTCTTTCTTTCTCCTTTCTTTCTTCTGTCTTTCTTTCTTCTTTCTTTCTTTCTTCTTTCTTTCTTCTATATTACTTTCTTTCTTTTTCTTACTTCTTTCTTAGTTCTTTCTTTCTTCTTTCTTTCTTCTTCCTTCTTTCTTCTTTCTTTCTTTTTTTCTTCTTTCTTTCTTCTTTCTTTCTTTCTTTCTTCTTTA
The DNA here is from genome assembly GCF_036013475.1 of Columba livia. NCBI lineage: Eukaryota > Metazoa > Chordata > Aves > Columbiformes > Columbidae > Columba > Columba livia. Next base: position 71,661 of record NW_027043426.1, read on the forward strand.
TTTCTTAGTTCATTCTTTCTTCATTCTTTCTTCATTCTTTCTTCTTTCTTTATTTCTTTCTTTTTTCTTTCTTTTTTTCTTCTTTCTTTCTTCTTTCTTTCTTCTTTCTTTCTTTCTTCTTTCTTCTTTCTTTCTTCTTTCTTTCTTCTTTCTTTCTTCTTTCTTTCTTTCTTCTTTCTTTCTTCATTCCTTCTTTCTTCTTTCTTTCTATTTTCTTCTTCTTTCTATTTTCTTCTTTCTTTCTTCTTTCTTTCTTTCTTTCTTCTTTCTTTCTTCTTTCTTTCTTCCTTCATTCTTCCTTCTTTCTTAATTCTTTCTTCTTTCTTTCTTCTTTCTTTCTTCTTTCTTTCTTTCATCTTTCTTTCTTTCTTATTTCTTCCTTTCTTCTTTCTTTCTTTCTTTTTCTTTCTTTTTCTTCTTTCTTTCTTCTTTCTTTCTTTATTTCTTATTTCTTTCTTTCTTCTTTCTTTCTTTCTTCTTTCTTTCTATCTTCTTTCTTCTTTCTTTCTTTTTTCTTTCTTCTTTCTTTCTTTCTTCTTTCTTTCTTTCTTCTTTCTTTCTTTCTTCTTTCTTTCTTAATTCTTTCTTCTTTCTTTCTTCTTTCTTTCCTCATTCTTTCTACGTTCTTCTTTCTTTCTTCATTCTTTCTTTCTTCTTTCTTTCTTCATTCTTTCTTTCTTCTTTCTTTCTTCTTTCTTCTTTCTTTCTTTCTTCTTTCTTTCTTCTTCATTCTTTCTTCTGTCTTTCTTCTTTCTTTCTTCTTTCTTTCTTCTTTCTTTCTTTCTTCTTTCTTTCTTTATTCTTTCTTCTTTCTTTCTTCTTTCCTTCTCTTCTTCTTTCTTACTTCTTTCTTACTTCTTTCTTACTTCTTTCTTACTTCTTTCTTAATTCTTTCTTTCTTCTTTATTTCTTCTTTCTTTCTTCCTTTTTCTTTTCTTTCTTTCTTCTTTCTTTCTTTCTTTCTTCTTCCTTCCTTACTTCTTTCTTTATTCTTTCTTTCTTCTTTCTTTCTTCTTCCTTTCTTTCTTCTTTCTTTCTTCTTTATTCTTTCTTCCTTTCTTCTTTCTTTTCTTCTTTCTTTCTTCTTTATTTCTTCTATTTTTCTTCTTTCTTTCTTCTTTCTTTCTTCTTTCATTCTTCTTTCTTTCTTCTTTCTTTATTCTTTCTTTCTTTCTTCTTCTTACTTCTTTCTTTCTTTCTTCTTTCTTTCTTCTTTCTCTCTTACTTCTTCCCTCTTTCTTTCTTCTTTCTTTCTTCTTTCTTTCTACTTTCTTTATTCTTTCTTTCTTCTTTCCTTCTTCCTTCTTTCTTCCTTTCTTCTTTCTTTCTTCTTTCTTCTTTCTTTCTTCTTTCTTTCTTCTTAATTTCTTTTTTCCTTCTTTCTTTTTCTTCTTTCTTTCTTCTTTCTTCTCTCTACTTTCTTTCTTCTATCTTTCTTTCTTCTTTCATTCTTCTTTATTTCTTCTTTCTTTCTTCTTTCTTTCTTCTTCTTTCTTACTACTTTCTTACTTCTTTCTTTCTTCTTTCTTTCTTCTTTCTTTCTTCCTTCATTCTTCCTTCTTTCTTACTTCTTTCTTAATTCTTTCTTTCTTCTTTCTTTCTTCTTTCTTCTTTCTTTCTTCCTTCATTCTTCCTTCTTTCTTACTTCTTTCTTAATTCTTTCTTTCTTCTTTCTTTCTTCTTTCTTTCTTTCATCTTTCTTTCTTTCTTATTTCTTCCTTTCTTCTTTCTTTCTTTCTTTTTCTTTCTTTTTTCTTCTTTCTTTCTTCTTTCATTCTTTCTTTCTTATTTCTTTCTTTCTTCTTTCTTTCTTTCTTCTTTCTTTCTATCTTCTTTCTTCTTTCTTTCTTTTTTCTTTCTTCTTTCTTCCTTTCTTCTTTCTTTCTTTCTTCTTTCTTTCTTTCTTCTTTCTTTCTTAATTATTTCTTCTTTCTTTCTTCTTTCTTTCTTCTTTCTTTCTTTCTTCTTTCTTTCTTTCTTCTTTCTTTCTTTCTTCTTTCTTTCTTTCTTCTTTCTTTCTTTCTTCTTTCTTCTTTCTTTCTTCTTTCCTTCTCTCTTTCTTATTTCTTACTTCTTTCTTACTTCTTTCTTACTTCTTTCTTACTTCTTTCTTAATTTTTTCTTTCTTTTTATTTCTTCTTTCTTTCTTCCTTTTTTCTTTTCTTTCTTTCTTTCTTCTTTCTTTATTCTTTCTTTCTTTCTTTCTTTCTTCTTTCTTTGTTCTTTCTTTCTTTCTTCTTTCTTTCTTCTTTCTTTCTTTCTTCTTCCTTACTTCTTTCTTTCTTTCTTCTTTCTTTCTTTCTTCTTTCTCTCTTAATTCTTTCCTCTTTCTTTCTTCTTTCTTTCTTCTTGCTTTCTTCTTTCTTTCTTTCTTCTTTCTTTCTTCTTTCTTTCTTCCTTCTTTCTTTTTCTTTCTTCTTTCTTTCTTTCTTTTTTCTTTCTTCTTTCTTTCTACTTTCCTACTTCTTTCTTTGTTCTTCCTTTCTTCTTTCTTCTTTCTTTCTTCTTTCATTCTTCTTTAGTTCTCTCTTTCTTCTTTCTTTCTTCTTTGCTTCTTTCTTCTTTCTTTCTTCTTTCTTTCTTCTTTCTTAATTCTTTCTTTCTTCTTTCTTTCTTCTTTCTTTCTTACTTCTTTCTTTCTTCTTTATTTCTTCTTTCTTTCTTCTTTCTTTCTTTCTTATTTCTTCCTTTCTTCTTTCCTTCTTCTTTCTTTCTTCTTTCTTTCTTTCTTTCTTTCTTCTTTCTTTCTTCTTTCTTTCTTACTTCTTTCTTACTTCTTTCATTCTTCTTTCTTTCTTCTTTCTTTATTCTTTCTTTCTTTCTTCTTTCTTAATCCTTTCTTTCTTTCTTCTTTCTTTCTTCTTTCTCTCTTACTTCTTTCCTCTCTCTTTCTTCTTTCTTACTTCTTTCTTACTTCTTTCTTACTTATTTCTTTATTCTTTCTTTCTTCTTTATTTCTTCTTTCTTTCTTTCTTCCTTTTTTCTTTTCTTTCTTTCTTCTTTCTTTCTTTCTTTATATCTTCCTTCCTTCCTTCTTTCTTTATTCTTTCTTTCTTCTTTCTTTCTTCTTCATTTCTTTCTTCTTTCTTTCTTCATTATTCTTTCTTTCTTTCTTCTTTCTTTTCTTCTTTCTTTCTTCTTTATTTCTTCTATTTTTCTTCTTTCTTTCTTCTTTCTTTCTTCTTTCATTCTTCTTTCTTTCTTCTTTCTTTATTCTTTCTTTCTTTCTTCTTCCTTAATCCTTTCTTTCTTTCTTCTTTCTTTCTTCTTTCTCTCTTACTTCTTTCCTCTTTCTTTCTTCTTTCTTTCTTCTTTCTTTCTTCTTTCTTTATTCTTTCTTTCTTCTTTCTTTCTTTCTTCTTTCTTTCTTTCTTCTTTCTTTCTTTCTTTCTTCTTTCTTTCTTCTTTCTTTCTTCTTTCTTTCTTACTACTTTCTTACTTCTTTCTTTCTTCTTTCTTTCTTCTTTCTTTCTTTCTTCTTTCTTTCTTTCTTATTTCTTTGTTTCTTCTTTCTTTCTTCTTTCTTTCTTTCTTCTTTCTTTTTTCTTCTTTCTTTCTTCTTTCTTTCTTTCTTTCTTCTTTCTTCTTCTTTCTTTATTCTTTCTTCTCTCTTTCTTCTTTCTTTCTTCTTTCTTTCTTTCTTCCTTCTTTCTTTTCTTTCTATTTTCTTCTTTCTTTCTTCTTTCTTTCTTTTTTCCTTCTTTCTTATTTCTTCTTTCTTTCTTCTTTCTTCCTTTCTACTTTCTTTCTTCTTTCTTTCTTTCTTCTTTCGTTCTTCTTTATTTCTTTTTCTTTCTTCTTTCTTTCTTCTTTCTTTCTTCCTTCTTTCTTCCTTTTTTCTTCCTTCTTTCTTTCTTCTTTCTTTCTTACTTCCTTCTTTCTTCTTTCTTTCTTCTTTCTTTCTTCTTTCTTTCTTTCTTCTTTCTTTCTTTCTTCTTTCATTTTTCTTCTTTCTTCTTTCTTTCTTTCTTCTTTCTTTCTTTTTTTCTTCTTTCTTTCTTCTTTTTTTCTTTCTTTCTTTCTTCTTTCTTTCTTCTTTCTTTCTTCTTTCTTTCTTCTTTCTTTCTTCTTTCTTTCTTTCTTCTTTCTTTCTTCTTTCTTTCTTTCTTTCTTCCTTCATTCTTCCTTCTTTCTTAATTCTTTCTTTCTTCTTTCTTTCTTCTTTCTTTCTTCTTTCTTTCTTTCATCTTTCTTTCTTTCTTATTTCTTCCTTTCTTCTTTCTTTCTTTCTTTTTCTTTCTTTTTTCTTCTTTCTTTCTTCTTTCTTTCTTTATTTCTTATTTCTTTCTTTCTTCTTTCTTTCTTTCTTCTTTCTTTCTATCTTCTTTCTTCTTTCTTTCTTTTTTCTTTCTTCTTTCTTTCTTTCTTCTTTCTTTCTTTCTTCTTTCTTTCTTTCTTCTTTCTTTCTTAATTCTTTCTTCTTTCTTTCTTCTTTCTTTCCTCATTCTTTCTACGTTCTTCTTTCTTTCTTCATTCTTTCTTTCTTCTTTCTTTCTTCATTCTTTCTTTCTTCTTTCTTTCTTCTTTCTTCTTTCTTTCTTTCTTCTTTCTTTCTTCTTCTTTCTTTCTTCTGTCTTTCTTCTTTCTTTCTTCTTTCTTTCTTTCTTCTTTCTTTCTTTCTTCTTTCTTTCTTTCTTCTTTCTTCTTTCTTTCTTCTTTCCTTCTCTCTTTCTTCTTTCTTACTTCTTTCTTACTTCTTTCTTACTTCTTTCTTAATTCTTTCTTTCTTCTTTATTTCTTCTTTCTTTCTTCCTTTTTTCTTTTCTTTCTTTCTTCTTTCTTTCTTTCTTTCTTTCTTCCTTCCTTACTTCTTTCTTTATTCTTTCTTTCTTCTTTCTTTCTTCTTCCTTTCTTTCTTCTTTCTTTCTTCTTTATTCTTTCTTTCTTTCTTCTTTCTTTTCTTCTTTCTTTCTTCTTTATTTCTACTATTTTTCTTCTTTCTTTCTTCTTTCTTTCTTCTTTCATTCTTCTTTCTTTCTTCTTTCTTTATTCTTTCTTTCTTTCTTCTTCCTTACTTCTTTCTTTCTTTCTTCTTCCTTTCTTCTTTCTCTCTTACTTCTTTCCTCTTTCTTTCTTCTTTCTTTCTTCTTACTTTCTTTTTTCCTTCTTTCTTTTTTCTTCTTTCTTTCTTACTTTCTTTTTTCCTTCTTTCTTTTTTCTTCTTTCTTTCTTCTTTCTTTCTCTCTACTTTCTTTCTTCTATCTTTCTTCCTTCTTTCATTCTTCTTTATTTCTTCTTTCTTTCTTCTTTCTTTCTTCTTTCTTTCTTCTTTCTTTCTTACTACTTTCTTACTTCTTTCTTTCTTCTTTCTTTCTTCTTTCTTTCTTTCTTCTTTCTTTCTTTCTTATTTCTTTGTTTCTTCTTTCTTTCTTCTTTCTTTCTTTCTTCTTTCTTTTTTCTTCTTTCTTTCTTCTTTCTTTCTTTCTTTCTTCTTTCTTCTTCTTTCTTTATTCTTTCTTCTCTCTTTCTTCTTTCTTTCTTCTTTCTTTCTTTCTTCCTTCTTTCTTTTCTTTCTATTTTCTTCTTTCTTTCTTCTTTCTTTCTTTTTTCCTTCTTTCTTATTTCTTCTTTCTTTCTTCTTTCTTCCTTTCTACTTTCTTTCTTCTTTCTTTCTTTCTTCTTTCGTTCTTCTTTATTTCTTTTTCTTTCTTCTTTCTTTCTTCTTTCTTTCTTCCTTCTTTCTTCCTTTTTTCTTCCTTCTTTCTTTCTTCTTTCTTTCTTACTTCCTTCTTTCTTCTTTCTTTCTTCTTTCTTTCTTCTTCTTTCTTTCTTCTTTCTTTCTTTCTTCTTTCATTTTTCTTCTTTCTTCTTTCTTTCTTCTTTCTTTCTTTTTTTCTTCTTTCTTTCTTCTTTCTTTCTTTCTTTCTTCTTTCTTTCTTCTTTCTTTCTTCTTTCTTTCTTCTTTCTTTCTTCTTTCTTTCTTTCTTCTTTCTTTCTTCTTTCTTTCTTTCTTTCTTCCTTCATTCTTCCTTCTTTCTTAATTCTTTCTTTCTTCTTTCTTTCTTCTTTCTTTCTTCTTTCTTTCTTTCATCTTTCTTTCTTTCTTATTTCTTCCTTTCTTCTTTCTTTCTTTCTTTTTCTTTCTTTTTTCTTCTTTCTTTCTTCTTTCTTTCTTTATTTCTTATTTCTTTCTTTCTTCTTTCTTTCTTTCTTCTTTCTTTCTATCTTCTTTCTTCTTTCTTTCTTTTTTCTTCTTTCTTTCTTTCTTCTTTCTTTCTTTCTTCTTTCTTTCTTTCTTCTTTCTTTCTTAATTCTTTCTTCTTTCTTTCTTCTTTCTTTCCTCATTCTTTCTACGTTCTTCTTTCTTTCTTCATTCTTTCTTTCTTCTTTCTTTCTTCATTCTTTCTTTCTTCTTTCTTTCTTCTTTCTTCTTTCTTTCTTTCTTCTTTCTTTCTTCTTCTTTCTTTCTTCTGTCTTTCTTCTTTCTTTCTTCTTTCTTTCTTTCTTCTTTCTTTCTTTCTTCTTTCTTTCTTTCTTCTTTCTTCTTTCTTTCTTCTTTCCTTCTCTCTTTCTTCTTTCTTACTTCTTTCTTACTTCTTTCTTACTTCTTTCTTACTTCTTTCTTAATTCTTTCTTTCTTCTTTATTTCTTCTTTCTTTCTTCCTTTTTTCTTTTCTTTCTTTCTTCTTTCTTTCTTTCTTTCTTTCTTCCTTCCTTACTTCTTTCTTTATTCTTTCTTTCTTCTTTCTTTCTTCTTCCTTTCTTTCTTCTTTCTTTCTTCTTTATTCTTTCTTTCTTTCTTCTTTCTTTTCTTCTTTCTTTCTTCTTTATTTCTTCTATTTTTCTTCTTTCTTTCTTCTTTCTTTCTTCTTTCATTCTTCTTTCTTTCTTCTTTCTTTATTCTTTCTTTCTTTCTTCTTCCTTACTTCTTTCTTTCTTTCTTCTTTCTTTCTTCTTTCTCTCTTACTTCTTTCCTCTTTCTTTCTTCTTTCTTTCTTCTTTCTTTCTTTCTTTATTCTTTCTTTCTTCTTTCCTTCTTCTTACTTTCTTTTTCCTTCTTTCTTTTTTCTTCTTTCTTTCTTCTTTCTTTCTCTCTACTTTTTTTCTTCTATCTTTCTTTCTTCTTTCATTCTTCTTTATTTCTTCTTTCTTTCTTCTTTCTTTCTTCTTTCTTTCTTACTACTTTCTTACTTCTTTCTTTCTTCTTTCTTTCTTCTTTCTTTCTTCCTTCATTCTTCCTTCTTTCTTACTTCTTTCTTAATTCTTTCTTTCTTCTTTCTTTCTTCTTTCTTCTTTCTTTCTTCCTTCATTCTTCCTTCTTTCTTACTTCTTTCTTAATTCTTTCTTTCTTCTTTCTTTCTTCTTTCTTTCTTTCATCTTTCTTTCTTTCTTATTTCTTCCTTTCTTCTTTCTTTCTTTCTTTTTCTTTCTTTTTTCTTCTTTCTTTCTTCTTTCTTTCTTTCTTTCTTATTTCTTTCTTTCTTCTTTCTTTCTTTCTTCTTTCTTTCTATCTTCTTTCTTCTTTCTTTCTTTTTTCTTTCTTCTTTCTTTCTTTCTTCTTTCTTTCTTTCTTCTTTCTTTCTTTCTTCTTTCTTTCTTAATTCTTTCTTCTTTCTTTCTTCTTTCTTTCCTCATTATTTCTACGTTCTTCTTTCTTTCTTCATTCTTTCTTTCTTCTTTCTTTCTTCATTCTTTCTTTCTTCTTTCTTTCTTCTTTCTTTCTTCTTCCTTCTTTCTTTCTTTCTTCTTTCTTTCTTCTTCTTTCTTTCTTCTGTCTTTCTTCTTTCTTTCTTCTTTCTTTCTTTCTTCTTTCTTTCTTTCTTCTTTCTTTCTTTCTTCTTTCTTCTTTCTTTCTTCTTTCCTTCTCTCTTTCTTATTTCTTACTTCTTTCTTACTTCTTTCTTACTTCTTTCTTAATTTTTTCTTTCTTCTTTATTTCTTCTTTCTTTCTTCCTTTTTTCTTTTCTTTCTTTCTTTCTTCTTTCTTTCTTCTTTCTTTCTTTCTTTCTTTCTTCTTTCTTTGTTCTTTCTTTCTTTCTTCTTTCTTTCTTTTTTCTTTCATTCTTCTTCCTTACTTCTTTCTTTCTTTCTTCTTTCTTTCTTTCTTCTTTCTCTCTTAATTCTTTCCTCTTTCTTTCTTCTTTCTTTCTTCTTGCTTTCTTCTTTCTTTCTTTCTTCTTTCTTTCTTCTTTCTTTCTTCCTTCTTTCTTTTTTCTTTCTTCTTTCTTTCTTTCTTCTTTCTTTCTTCTTTCTTTCTTCCTTCTTTCTTTTTTCTTTCTTCTTTCTTTCTTTCTTTTTTCTTTCTTCTTTCTTTCTACTTTCCTACTTCTTTCTTTGTTTTTCCTTTCTTCTTTCTTCTTTCTTTCTTCTTTCTCTCTTTCTTCTTTCTTTCTTCTTTCTTTCTTCTTTCTTTCTTCTTTATTTCTTTCTTTCTTCTTTCTTTCTTCTTTCTTTCTTTCTTCTTCCTTTCTTCTTTCTTTCTTCTTTCTTTCTGCTTTCTTTCTTCTTTCTTTCTTGTTTCTTTAGTCTTTCATTCTTTCTTCTTTCTTTCTTCTTTCATTCTTCTTTATTTCTCTCTTTCTTCTTTCTTTCTTCTTTGCTTCTTTCTTCTTTCTTTCTTCTTTCTTTCTTCTTTCTTACTTCTTTCTTTCTTCTTTCTTTCTTCTTTCTTTCTTACTTCTTTCTTTCTTCTTTCCTTCTTCTTTCTTTCTTCTTTCTTTCTTTCTTTCTTTCTTCTTTCTTTCTTCTTTCTTTCTTACTTCTTTCTTACTTCTTTCATTCTTCTTTCTTTCTTCTTTCTTTATTCTTTCTTTCTTTCTTCTTTCTTAATCCTTTCTTTCTTTCTTCTTTCTTTCTTCTTTCTCTCTTACTTCTTTCCTCTCTCTTTCTTCTTTCTTACTTCTTTCTTACTTCTTTCTTACTTATTTCTTTATTCTTTCTTTCTTCTTTATTTCTTCTTTCTTTCTTTCTTCCTTTTTTCTTTTCATTCTTTCTTCTTTTTTCTTTCGTTCTTTCTTCCTTCCTTCCTTCTTTCTTTATTCTTTCTTTCTTCTTTCTTTCTTCTTCATTTCTTTCTTCTTTCTTTCTTCTTTATTCTTTCTTTCTTTCTTCTTTCTTTTCTTCTTTCTTTCTTTTTTATTTCTTCTATTTTTCTTCTTTCTTTCTTCTTTCTTTCTTCTTTCATTCTTCTTTCTTTCTTCTTTCTTTATTCTTTCTTTCTTTCTTCTTCCTTAATCCTTTCTTTCTTTCTTCTTTCTTTCTTCTTTCTCTCTTACTTCTTTCCTCTTTCTTTCTTCTTTCTTTCTTCTTTCTTTCTTCTTTCTTTATTCTTTCTTTCTTCTTTCTTTCTTTCTTCTTTCTTTCTTTCTTCTTTCTTTCTTTCTTTCTTCTTTCTTTCTTCTTTCTTTCTTCTTACTTTCTTTTTTCCTTCTTTCTTTTTTCTTCTTTCTTTCTTCTTTCTTTCTCTCTACTTTCTTTCTTCTATCTTTCTTCCTTCTTTCATTCTTCTTTATTTCTTCTTTCTTTCTTCTTTCTTTCCTCTTTCTTTCTTCTTTCTTTCTTACTACTTTCTTACTTCTTTCTTTCTTCTTTCTTTCTTTCTTCTTTCTTTTTCTTCTTTCTTTCTTCTTTCTTTCTTTCTTTCTTCTTTCTTCTTCTTTCTTTATTCTTTCTTCTCTCTTTCTTCTTTCTTTCTTCTTTCTTTCTTTCTTCCTTCTTTCTTTTCTTTCTTTTTTCTTCTTTCTTTCTTCTTTCTTTCTTTTTTCCTTCTTTCTCATTTCTTCTTTCTTTCTTCTTTCTTCCTTTCTACTTTCTTTCTTCTTTTTTTCTTTCTTCTTTCGTTCTTCTTTATTTCTTTTTCTTTCTTCTTTCTTTCTTCTTTCTTTCTTCCTTCTTTCTTCCTTTTTTCTTCCTTCTTTCTTTCTTCTTTCTTTCTTACTTCCTTCTTTCTTCTTTCTTTCTTCTTTCTTCTTTCTCCTTTCATTCTTTCTTTCTTCTTTCTTCTTTCTTTATTCTTTCTTTCTTCTTTCTTTCTTTCTTTCTTCTTTCTTTCTTTCTTCTTTCTTTCTTCTTTTTTTCTTTCTTTCTTTCTTCTTTCTTTCTTCTTTCCTTCTCTCTTTCTTATTTCTTACTTCTTTCTTACTTCTTTCTTACTTCTTTCTTACTTCTTTCTTAATTTTTTCTTTCTTCTTTATTTCTTCTTTCTTTCTTCCTTTTTTCTTTTCTTTCTTTCTTTCTTTCTTCTTTCTTTGTTCTTTCTTTCTTTCTTCTTTCTTTCTTCTTTCTTTCTTTCTTCTTCCTTACTTCTTTCTTTCTTTCTTCTTTCTTTCTTTCTTCTTTCTCTCTTAATTCTTTCCTCTTTCTTTCTTCTTTCTTTCTTCTTGCTTTCTTCTTTCTTTCTTTCTTCTTTCTTTCTTCTTTCTTTCTTCCTTCTTTCTTTTTTCTTTTCTTTCTTTCTTTCTTTCTTCTTTCTTTGTTCTTTCTTTCTTTGTTCTTTCTTTCTTCTTTCTTTCTTTCTTCTTCCTTACTTCTTTCTTTCTTTCTTCTTTCTTTCTTTCTTCTTTCTCTCTTAATTCTTTCCTCTTTCTTTCTTCTTTCTTTCTTCTTGCTTTCTTCTTTCTTTCTTTCTTCTTTCTTTCTTCTTTCTTTCTTCCTTCTTTCTTTTTTCTTTCTTCTTTCTTTCTTTCTTTTTTCTTTCTTCTTTCTTTCTACTTTCCTACTTCTTTCTTTGTTCTTCCTTTCTTCTTTCTTCTTTCTTTCTTCTTTCTCTCTTTCTTCTTTCTTTCTTCTTTCTTTCTTCTTTCTTTCTTCTTTATTTCTTTCTTTCTTCTTTCTTTCTTCTTACTTTCTTTCTTCTTCCTTTCTTCTTTATTTCTTCTTTCTTTCTGCTTTCTTTCTTCTTTCTTTCTTGTTTCTTTAGTCTTTCATTCTTTCTTCTTTCTTTCTTCTTTCATTCTTCTTTATTTCTCTCTTTCTTCTTTCTTTCTTCTTTGCTTCTTTCTTCTTTCTTTCTTCTTTCTTTCTTCTTTCTTACTTCTTTCTTTCTTCTTTCTTTCTTCTTTCTTTCTTACTTCTTTCTTTCTTCTTTATTTCTTCTTTCTTTCTTCTTTCTTTCTTTCTTATTTCTTCCTTTCTTCTTTCTTTCTTCTTTCTTTCTTCTTTCTTTCTTCTTTCATTCTTCTTTCTTTCTTCTTTCTTTATTCTTTCTTTCTTTCTTCTTTCTTTCTTCTTTCTTTCTTCTTTCTTTCTTTCTTCTTTCTTTCTTTCTTCTTCCTTTCTTTCTTCTTTCTTTCTTTTTTCTTCTTTCTTTCTTCTTTCTTTCTTTCTTTCTTTTTTCTTTCTTTCTTTCTTCTTTCTTTCTTCTTTCTTTCTTCTTTCTTTCTTTCTTCTTTCTTCTTTCTTTCTTCTTTCTTTCTTCTTTCTTTCTTCTTTCTTTCTTCTTTCTTTCTTTCTTCTTTCTCTCTTCATTCCTTCTTTCTTCTTTCTTTCTATTTTCTTCTTTCTTTCTATTTTCTTCTTTCTTTCTTCTTTCTTTCTTCCTTCATTCTTCCTTCTTTCTTACTTCTTTCTTAATTCATTCTTTCTTCTTTCTTTCTTCTTTCTTCTTTCTTTCTTCCTTCATTCTTCCTTCTTTCTTCTTTCTTAATTCTTTCTTTCTTCTTTCTTTCTTCTTTCTTTCTTTCATCTTTCTTTCTTTCTTATTTCTTCCTTTCTTCTTTCCTTCTTTCTTTTTCTTTCTTCTTTCTTCTTTCTTTCTTCTTTCTTTCTTTATTTCTTATTTCTTTCTTTCTTCTTTCTTTCTTTCTTCTTTCTTCTTTCTTTCTTTCTTCTTTCTTTCTTTCTTCTTTCTTTCTTTCCTCTTTCTTTCTTAATTCTTTCTTCTTTCTTTCTTCTTTCTTTCCTCATTCTTTCTACGTTCTTCTTTCTTTCTTCATTCTTTCTTTCTTCTTTCTTTCTTCATTCTTTCTTTCTTCTTTCTTTCTTCTTTCTTCTTTCTTTCTTTCTTCTTTCTTCTTCTTTCTTTCTTCTGTCTTTCTTCTTTCTTTCTTCTTTCTTTCTTTATTCTTTCTTTCTTTCTTCTTTCTTTCTTTCTTCTTTCTTCTTTCTTTCTTCTTTCCTTCTCTCTTTCTTCTTTCTTACTTCTTTCTTACTTCTTTCTTACTTCTTTCTTACTTCTTTCTTAATTCTTTCTTTCTTCTTTATTTCTTCTTTCTTTCTTTCTTCCTTCTTTCTTTTCTTTCTTTCTTCTTTCTTTCTTTCTTTCTTTCTTCCTTCCTTCCTTCTTTCTTTATTCTTTCTTTCTTCTTTCTTTCTTCTTCCTTTCTTTCTTCTTTCTTTCTTCTTTATTCTTTCTTTCTTCTTTCTTTGTTTCTTCTTTCTTTCTTCTTTCTTTCTTCTATCTTTCTTCTTTCTTTCTTCTTTCTTTCTCCTTTCATTCTTCTTTCTTTCTTCTTTCTTTATTCTTTCTTTCTTTCTTCTTTCTTTCTTCTTTCTTTCTCCTTTCTTTCTTCTTTCTTTCTTTCTTCTTTCTTTCTTTCTTCTTTCTTTCTTCTATATTACTTTCTTTCTTTTTCTTACTTCTTTCGTAGTTCTTTCTTTCTTCTTTCTTTCTTCTTCCTTTCTCTCTACTTTCTTTCTTCTATCTTTCTTCCTTCTTTCATTCTTCTTTATTTCTTCTTTCTTTCTTCTTTCTTTCCTCTTTCTTTCTTCTTTCTTTCTTACTACTTTCTTACTTCTTTCTTTCTTCTTTCTTTCTTTCTTCTTTCTTTTTTCTTCTTTCTTTCTTCTTTCTTTCTTTCTTTCTTCTTTCTTCTTCTTTCTTTATTCTTTCTTCTCTCTTTCTTCTTTCTTTCTTCTTTCTTTCTTTCTTCCTTCTTTCTTTTCTTTCTTTTTTCTTCTTTCTTTCTTCTTTCTTTCTTTTTTCCTTCTTTCTCATTTCTTCTTTCTTTCTTCTTTCTTCCTTTCTACTTTCTTTCTTCTTTCTTTCTTTCTTCTTTCGTTCTTCTTTATTTCTTTTTCTTTCTTCTTTCTTTCTTCTTTCTTTCTTCCTTCTTTCTTCCTTTTTTCTTCCTTCTTTCTTTCTTCTTTCTTTCTTACTTCCTTCTTTCTTCTTTCTTTCTTCTTTCTTCTTTCTCCTTTCATTCTTTCTTTCTTCTTTCTTCTTTCTTTATTCTTTCTTTCTTCTTTCTTTCTTTCTTTCTTCTTTCTTTCTTTCTTCTTTCTTTCTTCTTTTTTTCTTTCTTTCTTTCTTCTTTCTTTCTTCTTTCCTTCTCTCTTTCTTATTTCTTACTTCTTTCTTACTTCTTTCTTACTTCTTTCTTACTTCTTTCTTAATTTTTTCTTTCTTCTTTATTTCTTCTTTCTTTCTTCCTTTTTTCTTTTCTTTCTTTCTTTCTTTCTTCTTTCTTTGTTCTTTCTTTCTTTCTTCTTTCTTTCTTCTTTCTTTCTTTCTTCTTCCTTACTTCTTTCTTTCTTTCTTCTTTCTTTCTTTCTTCTTTCTCTCTTAATTCTTTCCTCTTTCTTTCTTCTTTCTTTCTTCTTGCTTTCTTCTTTCTTTCTTTCTTCTTTCTTTCTTCTTTCTTTCTTCCTTCTTTCTTTTTTCTTTTCTTTCTTTCTTTCTTTCTTCTTTCTTTGTTCTTTCTTTCTTTGTTCTTTCTTTCTTCTTTCTTTCTTTCTTCTTCCTTACTTCTTTCTTTCTTTCTTCTTTCTTTCTTTCTTCTTTCTCTCTTAATTCTTTCCTCTTTCTTTCTTCTTTCTTTCTTCTTGCTTTCTTCTTTCTTTCTTTCTTCTTTCTTTCTTCTTTCTTTCTTCCTTCTTTCTTTTTTCTTTCTTCTTTCTTTCTTTCTTTTTTCTTTCTTCTTTCTTTCTACTTTCCTACTTCTTTCTTTGTTCTTCCTTTCTTCTTTCTTCTTTCTTTCTTCTTTCTCTCTTTCTTCTTTCTTTCTTCTTTCTTTCTTCTTTCTTTCTTCTTTATTTCTTTCTTTCTTCTTACTTTCTTTCTTCTTCCTTTCTTCTTTATTTCTTCTTTCTTTCTGCTTTCTTTCTTCTTTCTTTCTTGTTTCTTTAGTCTTTCATTCTTTCTTCTTTCTTTCTTCTTTCATTCTTCTTTATTTCTCTCTTTCTTCTTTCTTTCTTCTTTGCTTCTTTCTTCTTTCTTTCTTCTTTCTTTCTTCTTTCTTACTTCTTTCTTTCTTCTTTCTTTCTTCTTTCTTTCTTACTTCTTTCTTTCTTCTTTATTTCTTCTTTCTTTCTTCTTTCTTTCTTTCTTATTTCTTCCTTTCTTCTTTCTTTCTTCTTTCTTTCTTCTTTCTTTCTTCTTTCATTCTTCTTTCTTTCTTCTTTCTTTATTCTTTCTTTCTTTCTTCTTTCTTTCTTCTTTCTTTCTTCTTTCTTTCTTTCTTCTTTCTTTCTTTCTTCTTCCTTTCTTTCTTCTTTCTTTCTTTTTTCTTCTTTCTTTCTTCTTTCTTTCTTTCTTTCTTTTTTCTTTCTTTCTTTCTTCTTTCTTTCTTCTTTCTTTCTTCTTTCTTTCTTTCTTCTTTCTTCTTTCTTTCTTCTTTCTTTCTTCTTTCTTTCTTCTTTCTTTCTTTCTTCTTTCTTTCTTCATTCCTTCTTTCTTCTTTCTTTCTATCTTCTTCTTTCTTTCTATTTTCTTCTTTCTTTCTTCTTTCTTTCTTCCTTCATTCTTCCTTCTTTCTTACTTCTTTCTTAATTCATTCTTTCTTCTTTCTTTCTTCTTTCTTCTTTCTTTCTTCCTTCATTCTTCCTTCTTTCTTCTTTCTTAATTCTTTCTTTCTTCTTTCTTTCTTCTTTCTTTCTTTCATCTTTCTTTCTTTCTTATTTCTTCCTTTCTTCTTTCCTTCTTTCTTTTTCTTTCTTTTTTCTTCTTTCTTTCTTCTTTCTTTCTTTATTTCTTATTTCTTTCTTTCTTCTTTCTTTCTTTCTTCTTTCTTCTTTCTTTCTTTCTTCTTTCTTTCTTTCTTCTTTCTTTCTTTCCTCTTTCTTTCTTAATTCTTTCTTCTTTCTTTCTTCTTTCTTTCCTCATTCTTTCTACGTTCTTCTTTCTTTCTTCATTCTTTCTTTCTTCTTTCTTTCTTCATTCTTTCTTTCTTCTTTCTTTCTTCTTTCTTCTTTCTTTCTTTCTTCTTTCTTCTTCTTTCTTTCTTCTGTCTTTCTTCTTTCTTTCTTCTTTCTTTCTTTATTCTTTCTTTCTTTCTTCTTTCTTTCTTTCTTCTTTCTTCTTTCTTTCTTCTTTCCTTCTCTCTTTCTTCTTTCTTACTTCTTTCTTACTTCTTTCTTACTTCTTTCTTACTTCTTTCTTAATTCTTTCTTTCTTCTTTATTTCTTCTTTCTTTCTTTCTTCCTTCTTTCTTTTCTTTCTTTCTTCTTTCTTTCTTTCTTTCTTTCTTCCTTCCTTCCTTCTTTCTTTATTCTTTCTTTCTTCTTTCTTTCTTCTTCCTTTCTTTCTTCTTTCTTTCTTCTTTATTCTTTCTTTCTTTCTTCTTTCTTTGTTTCTTCTTTCTTTCTTCTTTCTTTCTTCTATCTTTCTTCTTTCTTTCTTCTTTCTTTCTCCTTTCATTCTTCTTTCTTTCTTCTTTCTTTATTCTTTCTTTCTTTCTTCTTTCTTTCTTCTTTCTTTCTCCTTTCTTTCTTCTTTCTTTCTTTCTTCTTTCTTTCTTTCTTCTTTCTTTCTTCTATATTACTTTCTTTCTTTTTCTTACTTCTTTCGTAGTTCTTTCTTTCTTCTTTCTTTCTTCTTCCTTTCTTTCTTCTTTCTTTCTTTTTTCTTCTTTCTTTCTTCTTTCTTTCTTTCTTTCTTCTTTATTTCTTAGTTCATTCTTTCTTCATTCTTTCTTCATTCTTTCTTCTTTCTTTATTTCTTTCTTTTTTCTTTCTTTTTTTTTCTTTCTTTCTTCTTTCTTTCTTCTTTCTTTCTTTCTTTCTTCTTTCTTTCTTCTTTCTTTCTTCCTTCATTCTTCCTTCTTTCTTACTTCTTTCTTAATTCATTCTTCTTTCTTTCTTCTTTCTTCTTTCTTTCTTCCTTCATTCTTCCTTCTTTCTTAATTCTTTCTTTCTTCTTTCTTTCTTCTTTCTTTCTTCTTTCTTTCTTTCATCTTTCTTTCTTTCTTATTTCTTCCTTTCTTCTTTCTTTCTTTCTTTTTCTTTCTTTTTTCTTCTTTCTTTCTTCTTTCTTTCTTTATTTCTTATTTCTTTCTTTCTTCTTTCTTTCTTTCTTCTTTCTTTCTATCTTCTTTCTTCTTTCTTTCTTTTTTCTTTCTTCTTTCTTTCTTTCTTCTTTCTTTCTTTCTTCTTTCTTTCTTTCTTCTTTCTTTCTTAATTCTTTCTTCTTTCTTTCTTCTTTCTTTCCTCATTCTTTCTACGTTCTTCTTTCTTTCTTCATTCTTTCTTTCTTCTTTCTTTCTTCATTCTTTCTTTCTTCTTTCTTTCTTCTTTCTTCTTTCTTTCTTTCTTCTTTCTTTCTTCTTCTTTCTTTCTTCTGTCTTTCTTCTTTCTTTCTTCTCTCTTTCTTTCTTCTTTCTTTCTTTCTTCTTTCTTTCTTTCTTCTTTCTTCTTTCTTCTTTCCTTCTCTCTTTCTTCTTTCTTACTTCTTTCTTACTTCTTTCTTACTTCTTTCTTAATTCTTTCTTTCTTCTTTATTTCTTCTTTCTTTCTTCCTTTTTTCTTTTCTTTCTTTCTTCTTTCTTTCTTTCTTTCTTTCTTCCTTCCTTACTTCTTTCTTTATTCTTTCTTTCTTCTTTCTTTCTTCTTCCTTTCTTTCTTCTTTCTTTCTTCTTTATTCTTTCTTTCTTTCTTCTTTCTTTTCTTCTTTCTTTCTTCTTTATTTCTTCTATTTTTCTTCTTTCTTTCTTCTTTCTTTCTTCTTTCATTCTTCTTTCTTTCTTCTTTCTTTATTCTTTCTTTCTTTCTTCTTCCTTACTTCTTTCTTTCTTTCTTCTTTCTTTCTTCTTTCTTTCTTACTTCCTTCCTTCTTCTTTCTTTCTTCTTTCTTTCTTCTTTCTTTCTTTCTTCTTTCTTTCTTTCTTCTTTCATTTTTCTTCTTTCTTCTTTCTTTCTTTCTTCTTTCTTTCTTTTTTTCTTCTTTCTTTCTTCTTTTTTTTCTTTCTTTCTTTCTTCTTTCTTTCTTCTTTCTTTCTTCTTTCTTTCTTCTTTCTTTCTTTCTTCTTTCTTTTTTCTTCTTTCTTCCTTCTTTCTTCTTTCTTTCTTCTCTCTTTCTCCTTTCATTCTTTGTTTCTTCTTTCTTTCTTTCTTCTATCTTTCTTTCTTCTTTCTTCTTTCTTTATTCTTTCTTTCTTCTTTCTTTCTTTCTTTCTTCTTTCTTTCTTTCTTCTTTCTTTCTTCTTTTTTTCTTTCTTTCTTTCTTCTTTCTTTCTTCTTTCTTTCTTCTTTCTTTCTTTTTTTCTTCTTTCTTTCTTCTTTTTTTCTTTCTTTCTTTCTTCTTTCTTTCTTCTTTCTTTCTTCTTTCTTTCTTTCTTCTTTCTTTCTTTCTTCTTTCTTTCTTTCTTCTTTCTTTCTTTTTTCTTCTTTCTTTCTTCTTTCTTTCTTTCTTTCTTCTTTCTTTATTCTTTCTTTCTTCTTTCTTTATTCTTTCTTCTTTCTTTCTTTCTTCTTTCTTTCTTTTTTTCTTCTTTCTTTCTTCTTTTTTTCTTTCTTTCTTTCTTCTTTCTTTCTTCTTTCTTTCTTCTTTCTTTCTTCTTTCTTTCTTTCTTCTTTCTTTCTTTCTTCTTTCTTTTTTCTTCTTTCTTCCTTCTTTCTTCTTTCTTTCTTCTTTCTTTCTTTCTTCTATCTTTCTTTCTTCTTTCTTCTTTCTTTCTTCTTTCCTTCTACCTTTCTTCTATCTTACTTCTTTCTTCTTTTTTACTTCTTTCTTACTTCTTTCTTAATTCTTTCTTTCTTCTTTATTTCTTCTTTCTTTCTTTCTTCCTTCTTTCTTTTCTTTCTTTCTTTCTTCTTTCTTTCTTTGTTTCTTTCTTTCTCTCTTTCTTTCTTCCTTCCTTCCTTCCTTCTTTCTTCTTTCTTTCTTCTTTCTATCTTCTTCCTTTCTTTCTTCTTTCTTTCTTCTTTATTCTTTCTTTCTTTCTTCTTTCTTTCTTTCTTCTTTCTTTCTTCTTTTTTCTTCTATCTTTCTTCTTTCTTTCTTCTTTCTTTCTTCTTTTATTCTTCTTTCTTTCTTCTTTCTTTATTCTTTCTTTCTTTCTTCTTCCTTACTTCTTTTTTTCTTTCTTCTTTCTTTCTTTCTTCTTTCTCTCTTACTTCTTTCCTCTTTCTTTCTTCTTTCTTTCTTCTTTCTTTCCTCTTTCTTTCCTCTTTCTTTCTTTCTTCTTTCTTTCTTTCTTCATTCTTTCTTTCTTCTTTCTTTCTTCTTTCTTTCTTTCTTCTTTCTTTCTTTCTTCTTTCTTTCTTCTTTCTTTCTTACTTCTTTCTTACTTCTTTCTTTATTCTTTCTTTCTTTCTTCTTTCTTTCTTCTTTATTTCTTCTTTCTTTCTTCTTTCTTTTTTCTTTCTTTCTTCTTTCCTTTTTCTTTCTTCTTTCTTCTTTCTTTCTTCTTTCTTTCTTCTTTCTTTCTTCTTTCTTTCTTTTTTCTTTCTTCCTTCTTTCTTCTTTCATTCTTCTTTTCTTCTTTCTTTCTTCTTTCCTTTTTCTTTCTTTCCTCTTTCTTTCTTCTCTCTTTCTTCTTTCTTCTTTCTTTCTTTCTTCTTTCTTTCTTCTTTCTTTTTTCCTTCTTCATTCTTTCTTCTTTCTTCTTTCTTTCTTTCTTCTTTCTTCTTTCTTTCTTCTTGCTTTCTTCTTTCTTTCTCCTTTCTTTCTTCTTTGTTTCTTACTTATTTCTTACTTTTGTCTTACTTCTTTCTTTCTTCTTTCTTTCTTCTTTCTTCTTCCTTTCTTACTCCTTACTTCTTTCTTTCTTACTCTTTACTTCTTTCTTTTTTACTTCTTACTTCTTTCTTTCTTTCTTCTTTCTTTCTTCTTTCTTTTTCTTTCTTCTTTCTTTCTTCTTTCTTCTTTCTTCTTTCTTTCTTTCTTCTTTCTTCTTTCTTCTTTCTTCCTTCTTGCTTTCTTCTTTCTTTCTTCTTTCTTCTTCTTTCTTTCTTCCTCCTTTCTTTCTTCTTTCTTTCTTATTTCTTCTTTCTTTCTTCGTTCTTTCTTTCTTCTTTCTTTCTTCTTTATTCTTTCTTTCTTTCTTCTTTCTTTCTTTCTTCTTTCTTTCTTCCTACTTTCTTTCTTCTTTCTTTCTTTCTTTCTTCTTTCTTTCTTTTTCTTTCTTCTGTCTTTCTTCTTTCTTTCTTATTTCTTTCTTCTTAATTTCTTCTTTCTTTCTTCTTTCTTTCTTCTTTCTTTCTTTCTTCTTTCTTTCTTTCTTCTTTCTTTCTTTCTTCTTTCTTTCTTCTTTCTTTCTTACTTCTTTCTTACTTCTTTCTTTATTCTTTCTTTCTTTCTTCTTTCTTTCTTCTTTCTTTCTTCTTTCTTTCTTCTTTCTTTCTTCTTTCTTTCTTCTTTCTTTCTTTTTTCTTTCCTCTTTCTTTCTTTCTTTCTTCCTTCCTTCTTTCTTTCTTGTTTCTTTCTTCTTTCTTTCTTACTTCTTTCTTTATTCTTTCTTTCTTTCTTCTTTCTCTCTTCTCTCTTTCTTCTGTCTTTCTTTCTTCTTTCTTTCTTTCTTCTTTCTTTTCTTTCATTCTTTTTTCTTTCTTTCTTTCTTTCTTTCTTCCTTCCTTCCTTCTTTCTTTCTTGTTTCTTTCTTCTTTCTTTCTTCTTTCTTTCTGTCTTCTTTCTTTCTTTTTTCTTCCTTTCTTCTTTCTTTGTTCTTTCTTTCTTCTTCCTTTCTTTCTTCTTTCTTTCTTCTTTCTTTCTTTCTTCTTTCTTTCTTCCTACTTTCTTTCTTCTTTCTTTCTTCTTTCTCCTTTCTTTCTTCGTTCTTTCTTTCTTCTTTCTTTTCTTTTTTCTTTCTTTCTTTCTTTCTTCTTTCTTTTTTCTTTCTTCTTCTTTCTTTCTTTCTTCCTAATTTCTTTCTTATTTCTTTCTTCTTTCGTCTTTCTTTCTTCGTTCTTTCTTTCTTCTTTCTTTCTTCTATCTTTCTTCTTTCTTTCTTCTTTGTTTCTTCTTTCATTCTTCTTTCTTTCTTCTTACTTTCTCCTTTCTTTCTTCTTTCTTTCTTTCTTCTTTCTTTCTTTCTTCTTTCTTTCTTTCTTACTTCTTTCTTTCTTTCTTTCTTCTTTCTTTTTTTCTTCTTTCTTTCTCTCTTCTTTCTTCTTTCTTTCTTCTTTCTTTCTTCTTTCTTTCTTCTTTCTTTCTTTCTTCTTTCTTCTTTCTTTCTTCTTTCTTTCTTCTTTCCTTCTTATTTCTTTCTTCTTTCTTACTTCTTTCTTACTTCTTTTTTACTTCTTTCTTACTTATTTCTTAATTCTTTCTTTCTTCTTTATTTCTTCTTTCTTTCTTTATTCCTTCTTTCTTTTCTTTCTTTCTCTCTTCTTTCTTTCTTTCTTTCTTTATTTCTTTCTTCCTTCCTTCCTTCTTTCTTTCTTCTTTCTTTCTTCTTTCTTTCTTCTTTATTCTTTCTTTATTTCTTCTTTCTTTCTTTCTTCTTTGTTTCTTCTTTCTTTCTTCTTTCTTTCTTTCTTCTTTCTTCTTTCTTTCTTCTTTCTTTCATTCTTCTTTCTTTCTTTACTTTCTTTCTTTCTTCTTTCTTTCCTTCTTTCTTTCTTCTTTCTTTCTTTCTTGTTTCTTTCTACTTTCTTTCTTCTTTCTTTCTTACTTCTTTCTTCTTTCTTCTTTTTTTTCTTCTTTTTTCTTCTTTCTTTCTTCTTTCTTTCTTCTTTCTTTCTTTCTTCATTCTTTCTTTTTTCTTCTTTCTTTCTTCTTTCTTTCTTCATTCTTTCTTTTTTCTTCTTTCTTCTTTCTTTCTTTCTTCTTCCTTTCTTCTTTCTTTCTTCTTTCTTACTTTCTTTCTTCTTTCTTTCTTTCTTATTTCTTTCGTTCTTCTTTCTTCTTTCTTTCTTCTTTCTTTCTTCTTTCTTTCTTTCTTCTTTGTTTCTTCTTTCTTTCTTCTTTCTTTCTTTCTTCTTTCTTCTTTCTTTCTTCTTTCTTTCTTCTTTCTTACTTCTTTCTTACTTCTTTTTTACTTCTTTCTTACTTCTTTCTTACTTCTTTCTTTCTTCTTTATTTCTTCTTTCTTTCATTCTTCTTTCTTTCTTTACTTTCTTTCTTTCTTCTTTCTTTCCTTCTTTCTTTCTTCTTTCTTTCTTTCTTGTTTCTTTCTACTTTCTTTCTTCTTTCTTTCTTACTTCTTTCTTCTTTCTTCTTTTTTTTCTTCTTTTTTCTTCTTTCTTTCTTCTTTCTTTCTTCTTTCTTTCTTTCTTCATTCTTTCTTTTTTCTTCTTTCTTTCTTCTTTCTTTCTTCATTCTTTCTTTTTTCTTCTTTCTTCTTTCTTTCTTTCTTATTTCTTTCGTTCTTCTTTCTTCTTTCTTTCTTCTTTCTTTCTTCTTTCTTTCTTTCTTCTTTGTTTCTTCTTTCTTTCTTCTTTCTTTCTTTCTTCTTTCTTCTTTCTTTCTTCTTTCTTTCTTCTTTCTTACTTCTTTCTTACTTCTTTTTTACTTCTTTCTTACTTCTTTCTTACTTCTTTCTTTCTTCTTTATTTCTTCTTTCTTTCATTCTTCTTTCTTTCTTTACTTTCTTTCTTTCTTCTTTCTTTCCTTCTTTCTTTCTTCTTTCTTTCTTTCTTGTTTCTTTCTACTTTCTTTCTTCTTTCTTTCTTCTTTTTTTTCTTTCTCCTTTCTTTCTTTCTTTCTTTCTTTCTTTCTTTCTTTCTTTCTTTCTTTCTTTCTTTCTTCTTTCTTTTTCTTCCTTCTTTCTTTCTTCCTTCTTTCTTCTTTCTCCTTTCTTTCTTTGTTCTTTCTTTGTTCTTTCCTTCTTACTTCTTTCTTCTTTCTTTCTTTCTTCTTTCTTTCTTCTTTCTTTCTTCTTTCTTTCTTCTTTCTTACTTCTTTCTTACTTCTTTCTTACTTCTTTCTTACTTTTTTCTTACTTCTTTCTTTCTTTCTTTTTTCTTACTTCTTTCTAACTTCTTTCTTTCTTCTTTGTAACTTCTTTCTTCCCTCTTACTTCTTTCTTTCTTCTTTATTTCTTCTTTCTTTCTTTCTTCCTTCTTTCTTTACTTTCTTTCTTTCTTCTTTCTTTCCTTCTTTCTTTATTCTTTCTTTCTTTCTACTTTCTTTCTTCTTTCTTTCTTACTTCTTTCTTCTTTCTTCTTTTTTTTCTTCTTTTTTCTTCTTTCTTTCTTTCTTCTTTCTTTCTTCTTTCTTTCTTTCTTCATTCTTTCGTTCTCCTTTCTTCTTTCTTTCTTCTTTCTTCTTTCTTTTTTCTTTTTTTCTTCTTTCTTTCTTCTTTCTTTCTTCTTTCTTTCTTCTTTCTTTCTTCTTTCTTACTTATTTCTTCTTTTTTACTTCTTTCTTACTTCTTTCTTCTTTCTTTCTTTCTTCTTTATTTCTTCTTTCTTTCTTTCTTCCTTCTTTCTTTACTTTCTTTCTTTCTTCTTTCTTTCTTTCTTTCTTCCTTCATTCCTTCTTTCTTTCTTGTTTCTTTCTACTTTCTTTCTTCTTTCTTTCTTACTTCTTTCTTTATTCTTTCTTTCTTCTTTCTTTCTTCTTTCTTTCTTCTTTCTTTCTTTCTTTCTTCCTTCTTTCTTTTCTTTCTTTCTTTCTTCTTTCTTTCTTTCTTTCTTTCTTTCTTCCTTCCTTCCTTCTTTCTTTCTTGTTTCTTTCTTCTTTCTTTCTTCTTTCTTTCTGTCTTCTTTCTTTCTTTTTTCTTTCTTTCTTCTTTCTTTCTTCTTTCTTTCTTATTTCTTTCTTCATTCTTTCTTCTTTCTTTCTTCTTTCTTTCTTCTATCTTTCTTCTTTATTCTTTCTTTCTTTCTTCTTTCTTTCTTTCTTTCTTACTTCTTTCTTTTTTCTTCTTTCTTTCTTCTTTCTTTCTTCTTTCTTACTTATTTCTTCTTTTTTACTTCTTTCTTACTTCTTTCTTCTTTCTTTCTTTCTTCTTTATTTCTTCTTTCTTTCTTTCTTCCTTCTTTCTTTACTTTCTTTCTTTCTTCTTTCTTTCTTTCTTTCTTCCTTCATTCCTTCTTTCTTTCTTGTTTCTTTCTACTTTCTTTCTTCTTTCTTTCTTACTTCTTTCTTTATTCTTTCTTTCTTCTTTCGTTCTTCTTTATTTCTTCTTTCTTTCTTCTTTCTTTCTTCTTTCTTTCTTCCTTCTTTCTTCCTTTTTTCTTCCTTCTTTCTTTCTTCTTTCTTTCTTACTTCTTTCTTTCTTCTTTCTTTCTTCTTTCTTTCTTTCTTCTTTCTTTCTTTCTTATTTCTTTCTTTCTTCCTTCTTTCTTCTTCTTTGTTTCTTCTTTCTTTCTTTTTTCTTCTTTCTTTCTTCTTTCTTTCTTTCTTTCTTTCTTCTTTCTTTCTTCTTTCTTTCTTCTTTCTTTCTTCTTTCTTTCTTTCTTCTTTCTTTCTTTCTTCTTTCTTTTTTCTTCTTTCTTCCTTCTTTCTTCTTTCTTTCTTCTTTCTTTCTTTCTTCCATCTTTCTTTCTTCTTTCTTCTTTCTTTCTTCTTTCCTTCTACCTCTCTTCTTTCTTACTTCTTTCTTACTTCTTTTTTACTTCTTTCTTACTTCTTTCTTAATTCTTTCTTTCTTCTTTATTTCTTCTTTCTTTCTTTCTTCCTTCTTTCTTTTCTTTCTTTCTTTCTGCTTTCTTTCTTTCTTCTTTCTTTCTTCTTTCTTTCTTTCATTCTTTCTTCTTTCTTTCTTCTTTTCTTTCTTCTCTCTTTCTTTCTTCTTTCATTCTGCTTTCTTTCTTCTTTCTTTCTTACTTCTTTCTTACTTCTTTCTTCTTTCTTACTTCTTTCTTTCTTCTTTCTTTCTTCTCTCTTTCTTTCTTCTTTCATTCTTCTTTCTTTCTTTCTTCTTAATATATTTCTTTCATTATTCTTTCTTTCTTCTTTCTTCTTTCTTTCTTCTTTATTCTTTCTTCCTTTCTTCTTTCTTTCTTTCTTTCTTTCTTTCTTCTTCCTTTATTCTTCCTTTCTTCTTCCTTTCTTCTTCCTTTCTTTCTTCTTTCTTTCTTCTTTCTTACTTCTTTCTTACAACTTACTTCTTTCTTTCTTACTTCTTACTTCTTTCTTTCTTACTTCTTTCTTTCTTCCTTCTTTCTTCTCTCTTCTTTCATTCTTTCTTCTTTCACTCTTTATTCTTTCTCTCTTTCTTCTTTCTTTCTTCATTCTTTCGTCTTTCTTTCTTCTTTCTTTCTTCTTTCTCTCTTTCTTCTTTCTTTCTTCTTTCTTTCTTCTTTCTTTCTTTCTTCTTTATTTCTTCTTTCTTTCTTCTTTCTTTCTTACGTCTTTCTTACTAATTTCTTACTTCTTTCTTCTTACTTTCTTCTTTCTTTCTTCTTTCATTCATTCTTTCTGCTTTGTTTCTTCTTTCTTCTTTTTTTCTTACTTTTTTCTTACTTCTTTCTTCTTTAATTCTTCTTTCTTTCTTCTTTCTTTCTTCCTTCTTAATTTATTTCTTTCATTCTTCTTTCTTCTTTCTTTCTTCTTCCTTTCTTCTTTTTTTCTTTCTTCTTTCTTTCTTTCTTTCTTCTTTCTTTCTTCTTTCTTTCTTCCTTCTTTCTTCTTTCTTTCTTCATTTTTATTCTTTCTTTCTTCTTTCTTTCTTTCTTATTTCTTTCTTCTTTCTTGCTTACTTCTTTCTTTCTTACTTCTTTCTTATTTCTTTCTTCTTTTTTCTTTCTTTCTTTTTTTTCCTCCTTCTTTCTTCTTTCTTTCTTCTTTCTTTCTTTCTTTCTTCTTTATTTTCTTTCTTTCTTTCTTCTTTCTTACTTCTTTCTTAGTTCTTTCTTTCTTTCTTCTTTCTTTCTTCTTAATATATTTCTTTCATTATTCTTTCTTTCTTCTTTCTTCTTTCTTTCTTCTTTCTTCTTTCTTCCTTTCTTCTTTCTTTCTTTCTTTCTTTCGTCTTTCTTTCTTCTTTCTTTCTTACTTCTTTCTTTTTTACTTCTTTCTTACTTCTTTCTTTCTTCTTTCTTTCTTCTTTCTTTCTTTCTTCTTTCCTTATTCTTCATTTCTTCTTCCTTTCTTCTTCCTTTCTTTCTTCTTTCTTTCTTACTTTTTCTTACAACTTACTTCTTTTTTCTTACTTCTTACTTCGTTCTTTATTACTTCATTCTTCTTTCTTCTTTCTTTGTTTCTTCTTTCTCTCTTTCTTCTTTCTTTCTTTCTTCTTTCTTACTTCTTTCTTTCGTCTTTCTTTCTTCATTCTTTCTTCTTTCTTTCTTCTTCCTCTCTTTTTTCTTTCTTTCTTCTTTATTCCTTTCTTTCTTTCTTCTTTCTTTCTTCTTTCTTTCTTCTTAATTTCTTTCTTTCATTCTTCTTTCTTTCTTTCTTTGTTTATTCTTTTTTTTTCTTTCTTTCTTCTTTCTTACTTCTTTCTTTCTTCTTCCTTTCTTTCTTCTTTCTTTTTTCTTTCTTCTTTCTTACTCCTTACTTCTTTCTTTCTTTCTTCTTTCTTCTTTTTTTCTTTTTTCTTTTTTCTTTCTTCCTTCTTTCTTTGTTCTTTCTTAATACTTTCTTTCTTCTGTCTTTATTTTTTCTTTCCTCTTTCGTCTTTCTTTCTTTCTTCTTTCTTTCTTCTTTCTTTCTTCTTTCTTTCTTTATTCTTTCTTCTTTCTTTGTTACTTCTTTCTTTCTTCTTTCTAAATTCTTTCTTACTTCTTTCTTCTTTCTTTCTTCTTTCTTTCTTTCTTTTTCTATCTTCTTTCTTCTTTCTTCTTTCTTCTTTCTTCTTTCTTCTTTCTTCTTTCTTCTTTCTTCTTTCTTCTTTCTTCGTTCTTCTTTCTTCTTACTTTCTTTCTTCTTTCTTTCTTCTTTCTTCTTTCTCTCTTTGTTCTTACATTTTTCTTCCTTTATTCTTTTTTCCTCTTTCTTCCTTCTTTCTTTCTCATTCTTTCTTTCTTCTTTCTTTGTTTCTTCTTTCTTTCTTCTTTCTTTCATCTTTATTTCTATCTTCTTTTTTTCTTTCTTTCTTTCTTTCTTTCTTCTTTCTTTCTTCATTCTTTCTTCTTTCTTTCTTCTTTCTTTGTTCTTTGTTATTTCTTCTTTCTTTCTTCTTTCTTTCTTCTTTCTTTCTACTTTCTTTCTTTTTTCTTTCTTCTTTCTTCTTTCTTTCTTCTTTCTTTCTTCTTTCTTTCTTCCTTCTTCTTTCTTTTTTCTTGCTTTCTTCTTTCTTTCTTCTTTCTTCTTTCTTTCTTTCTTCTTTCTTTCTTTCTTCCTTCTTTCTTTCTTCTTTCTTTCTTTTTTATTTCTTCTTTCTTACTTCTTTCTTTATTCTTTCATTCTTTCTTCTTTCTTTCTTCTTTCTTTCTTCTTTATTCTTTCTTTCTTTCTTTTTTCTTTCTCTTTCTTCTATCTTTCTTCTTTCTTACTTCTTTCTTTCTTCTTTATTTCTTCTTTCTTTCTTTCTTCCTTCTTTCTTTTCTTTCTTTCTTTCTTCTTTCTTTGTTCTTTCTTTCTTCTTTCGTCTTTCTTCTTTCTTTCTTCTTTCTTTCTTTTTTCTTTCTTTCTTTCTTCTTTCTTTGTTCCTTCTTTCTTTCTTCTTTCTTTCTTCCTACTTTATTTCTTCTTTCTTTCTTCTTTCATCTTTATTTCTTCGTTCTTTCTTTCTTCTTTCTTTCTTCTTTCTTACTTCTTTCTTACTATTTTCTTACTTCTTTCTTTCTTCTTTCTTTCTTCCTACTTTCTTCCTACTTTCTTACTTCTTTCTAACTTCTTTCTAACTTCTTTCTTCCTTCTTTCTTCTTTCTTTCTTCTTTATTATTTCTTTCTTCTTTCTTTCTTCTTTATTCTTTCTTTCTTCTTTCTTTCTTTCTTCTTTCTTTCTTCTTTCTTTCTTCTTTCTAACTTCTTTCTTTCTTTCTTCTTTCTTTCTATTTTCTTTCTTACTTCTTTCATACTTCTTTCTTTCTTCTTTCTTTCTTCCTTCTTTCTTACTTCTTTCTTACTTCTTTCATACTTATTTCTTACTTCTTTCTTCTTTCTTTCTTCTTTCTTTCTTCTTTCTTTCTTCTTTCTTTCTTTTTTCTTTCTTCTTTCTTTCTTACTTCTTTCTTTCTTTCCTCTTTCTTTCTTCTTTCTTTCTTCTTTCTTCTTTCTTTCTTCTTTCTTTCTTTCTTTTTTCTTTCTTCTTTCTTTCTTTTTTCTTTCTTCTTTCTTTCTTCTTTCTTTCTTTCTTCTTTCTTTCTTCTATATTTCTTTCTTTCTTCTTTCTTTCTTCTTTCTTTCTTCTTTCTTTCTTCTTTCTTTCTTCTTTCTTTCTTTCTTCTTTCTTTCTTTCTTCTTTCTTTCTTCTATATTTCTTTCTTTCTTCTTTCTTTCTTCTTTCTTCTTTCTTTCTTCTTTCTTTCTTCTTTCTTTCTTCTTTCTTTCTTTCTTCTTTCTTCCTTTCTTCTTTCTTTCTTCTTCCTTTCTTTCTTCTTTCTTTCTTTTTTCTTCTTTCTTCTTTCTTTCTTTCTTTATTTCTTCTTTATTTCTTTGTTCATTCTTTCTTCATTCTTTCTTCTTTCTTTATTTCTTTCTTTCTTCTTTCTTTCTTCATTCCTTCTTTCTTCTTTCTTTCTCTTTTCGTCTTTCTTTCTTCTTTCTTTCTTTCATTCTTCATTCTTTCTTCTTTCTTTCTTCCTTCATTCTTCCTTCTTTCTTACTTCTTTCTTAATTCTTTCTTTCTTTCTTTCTTATTTCTTTCTTTCTTCTTTCTTCTTTCTTTCTTCTTTATTCTTTCTTTCTTTCTTCTTCCTTTCTTCTTTCTTTCTTCTTTCTTTCTATTTTCTTTCTTACTTCTTTCTTTCTTCTTTCTTTCTTCTTTCTTCTTTTTTCTTTCTTTCTTCTTTCTTTCTTTGTTCTTTCTTTGTTCTTTCTTTCTTTCTTCTTTCTTTCTTTCTTCCTTTCTTTCTTTCTTTCTTTCTTCTTTCTTCCTTCTTTTTTTCTACTTTCTTTCTTTATTCTTTCTTTATTTTTTCTTCCTTCTTTCTTCATTCTTTCTTCCTTCATTCTTTCTTCTTTCTTTCTTCTTTCTTTCTTACTTCTTTCTGCTTTTTTTCTTTCTTCTTTTTTTTCTTCTTTCTTTCTTTCTTCCTGCTTTCTTCTTTCTTTCTTCTTTCTTTCTTACTTCTTTCTTCTTTCTTACTTCTTTCTTTCTTCTTTCTTTCTTCTTTCTTTCTTCTTTATTCTTTCTTTCTTCTTTCTCTCTTCCTTCTTACTTCTTTTTTACTTCTTTCTTTCTTCTTTCTTTCTTCTTTCTTTCTTCTTTCTTTCTTCTTTCTTTCTTCGTTCTTTCTTTCTTCTTTTTTTCTTCTTTTTTTCTTTCTTCTTTCTTCTTTCTTTCTTTGTTCTTTCTTTGTTCTTTCTTTCTTTCTTCTTCCTTTCTTCCTACTTTCTTCCTACTTTCTTACTTCTTTCTTTTTTCTTTCTTTCTTTTTTCTTCTTTCATACTTTTTTCTTACTTCTTTCTTTCTTCTTCTTACTTCTTTCTTACTTCTTTCTTTCTTCTTCTTTCTTCTTTCTTTCTTTTCTTTCTCATTTCTTACCTTTTACTAACTTCTTTCTTTCTTCTTTCTTACTTCTTTCTTACTTCTTTCTTTCTTTCTTCTTTCTTTCTTTCTTCTTTCTTTCATACTTTTTTCTTACTTCTTTCTTATTCTTACTTCTTTCTTGCTTCTTTCTTTCTTCTTTCTTTCTTCTTTCTTTCTTCTTTCTTTCTTACTTCTTTCTAACTTCTTTCTTTCTTCTTCTTTCTTCTTTCTTCTTCTTTCTTTCTTCTTTCTTTCTTACTTCTTTCTTACTTTCTTTCTTCTTTCTTTCTTCTTTATTTCTTCTTTCTTTCTTACATCTTTCTTACTTCTTTCTTCTTTCTTTCTTCTCTCTTTCTTCTTTCTTTCTTCCTTCTTTCTTCTTTCATACTTCTTTCTTACTTCTTTCTTTCTCTTTCTTTCTTCTTTCTTCTTCTTTCTTTCTTCTTTCTTTCTTACATCTTTCTTACTTCTTTCTTCTTTCTTTCTTTCTTCTTTCTTTCTTCTTTCTTTCTTCTTTCTTTCTCTTTCTTACTTCTTTCTAACTTCTTTCTTTCTTCTTTGTAACTTCTTTCTTCCCTCTTTCTTCTTTCTTTCTTCTTCTTTCTTCTTCTTTCTTTCTTTCTTCTTTCTTTCTTTTTTCTTTCTTCTTCTTTCTTTCTTCTTTCTTTCTTCTTTCTTCCTTTCTTCTTTCTTTCTTCTTTCTTTCTTACTCCTTTCTTAATTTTTTCTTAATTCTTTCTTACTTTTTTCTTTCTTTCTTCTTTCTTCTTTCTTTCCTCTTTCTTCTTTCTTTCTTCTTTTTTTCTTCTTTCTTTCTTTTTTCTTTCCTCTTTCTCCTTTCTTTCTTTGTTCTTTCTTTGTTCTTTCTTTCTTTCTTCTTTGTTTCTTTCTTTCTTTCTTTCTTCTTTCTTTTTCCTTCTTCTTCTTTCTTTCTTCTTTATTCTTTCCTTCTTCTTTCTTTCTTTATTCTTTCTTTCTTCTTTCTTTCTTTCTTCTTTCTTTCTTCTTTATTCTTTCTTTCTTCTTTCTCTCTTCTTTCTTTCTTCTTTCTTACTTCTTTCTTCCTTCTTTCTTCTTTCTTTCTTTCTTCTTTCTTTCTTCTTTCTTCTTTCTTTCTTCTTTCTTACTTCTTTCTTTCTTTCTTCATTCTTCTTCCTTTCTTCTTTCTTTCTTCTTTCTTTCTTCTTTCTTTCTTACTTCTGTCTTTCTTCTTTCTTTCTTCTTTCTTTCTTCGTTCTTTCTTTGCTCTTTCTTTCTTTTTTCTTTCTTACTTCCTTCTTCTATCTTTCTTACTTCTTTCTTTCTTCTTTCTTTCTTCTTTCTTTCTTTCTTCTGTCTTTCTTCTTTCTTTCTTCTTTCTTTCTTTCTTCTTTCTTTCTTACTTCTTTCTTTCTTCTTTCATTCTTTATTTATTTCTTTCTTTCTTTTTTCTTTCTTCTTTCTTTCTTCCTTCTCTCTTCTTTCTTTCTTCTTTCTTTCTTTCTGCTTGATTTTCTTTCTTATTTCTTTCTTCTTTCTTTCTTCTTTCTTTCTTCTTTCTTTCTTTCTTCTTTTTTTTCTTTCTCCTTTCTTTCTTTCTTTCTTTCTTTCTTTCTTTCTTTCTTTCTTTCTTTCTTTCTTTCTTCTTTCTTTTTCTTCCTTCTTTCTTTCTTCTTCTTTCTTCTTTCTCCTTTCTTTCTTTGTTCTTTCTTTGTTCTTTCCTTCTTACTTCTTTCTTCTTTCTTTCTTTCTTCTTTCTTTCTTTCTTTCTTCTTTCTTTCTTCTTTCTTTCTTCTTTCTTACTTCTTTCTTACTTCTTTCTTACTTCTTTCTTACTTTTTCTTACTTCTTTCTTTCTTTCTTTTTTCTTACTTCTTTCTAACTTCTTTCTTTCTTCTTTGTAACTTCTTTCTTCCCTCTTTCTTCTTTCTTTCTTCTTTCTTTCTTCTTTCTTTCTTTCTTTCTTCTTTCTTTCTTTTTTCTTTCTTCTTTCTTTCTTCTTTCTTTCTTCTCTCTTTTTCTCACTTTCTTCTTTCTTTCTTCTTTCTTTCTTTCTTTCTTCTTTCTTTCTTTTTTCTTTCTTTCTTCTTTCTTTCTTCTTTCTTTCTTCTTTCTTCCTTTCTTCTTTCTTTCTTCTTTCTTTCTTACTCCTTTCTTAATTTTTTCTTAATTCTTTCTTACTTTTTTCTTTCTTTCTTCTTTCTTCTTTCTTTCCTCTTTCTTCTTTCTTTCTTCTTTTTTTCTTCTTTCTTTCTTTTTTCTTTCCTCTTTCTCCTTTCTTTCTTTGTTCTTTCTTTGTTCTTTCTTTCTTTCTTCTTTGTTTCTTTCTTTCTTTCTTTCTTCTTTCTTTCTTCCTTCTTTCTTCTTTCTTTCTTCTTTATTCTTTCCTTCTTCTTTCTTTCTTTATTCTTTCTTTCTTCTTTCTTTCTTTCTTATTTCTTTCTTCTTTCTTTCTTTCTTTCTTTCTTTCTTTCTTTCTTTCTTTCTTTCTTTCTTTCTTTCTTCTTTCGCTCTTCTTTCTTTCTTCTTTCTTACTTCTTTCTTACTTCTTCCTTTCTCACTTCTTTCTTTCTTCTTTCTTTCTTCATACTTTCTTTCTTCTTTCTTTCTTTCTTATTTCTTTCTACTTTCCTTCTTTCTTCTTTCATTCTTCTTTCTTTGAATGATGAATGAATGATGAAAGGAAGAAGAAAGAATGAAGAAAGTAGAAAGAAAGAAAGAAGAGAGATTGAATAAAGAAAGAAGAAAGAAAGATGAAAGAAAGAAGAAAGAAGAAAGAAAGAAGAAAGAAGTAAGAAGTAAGAAAGAAAGAATGAAGAAAGAAAGAAGAAAGAGGTAATAAAGAAGAAAGAAAGAAGAAAGAAAAAAGAAAGAAAGAATAAAGAAAGAAGAAAGAAAGAATAAAGAAAGAAGAAAGAAAGAAGAAAGAAAGAAGAAAGAAAGAAGTAAGAAAGAAGAAAGAAAGAAAGAAGAGAGAAAGAAAGAGGAAAGAAAGAAGAAAGGAAGAAGGAAGAAAGAAGTAAGAAAGAAAGAAGAAAGAAGAAAGAAAGAAGAAAGAAGAAATAAAGAAGAAAGAAAGAAAAAGGAAAGAAGAAAGAAAGAATTAAGAAAGAAGCAAGAAAGAAAGATGAAAGAAAGAAGTAAGGAAGAAGAAAGAAAGAAACAATAAAGAAAGAAGTAAGAAAGGAAGAAGAAAGGAAGAAGAAAGAAAGAAGAAAGAAAGAAGAACGAAGTAAGAAAGAAGAAAGAAAGAAAGAAGAAAGAAAGAAAGAAGAAAGAAATAAGAAAGAAAGAAGAAACCAGAAAGAATGAAGAAAGAAAGAATAAAGAAAGAAGAAAGAAAGAAGAAAAAAGAAAGAAGAAAGAAAGAAGTAAGAAAGAAGTAAGAAAGAAGTAAGAAAGAAAGAAGAAAGAATGAAAAAGAAAGAAAGAAGAAAGAAGAAAGAAGAAAGAAGAAAGAAAGAAAGAAGAAAGAAAGAACGAAGAAAGAAAGAAGAAAGGAAGAAAGAAGAAAGAAGAAAGAAGAAGAAGAAGAAAGAGAAGAAGAAGAAAGAAAGAAGAAAGAAAGAAGAAAGAAAGAAGAAAGAAAGAATGATGAAAGGAAGAAGAAAGAAAGAAGAAAGAAGAAAGAAAGAAGAAGAAGAAAGAAGAAATAAAGAAGAAAGAAAGAAGAAAGAAAGAAAGAAGAAAGAAAGAAGAACGAAAGAAGAAAGAAATAAGAATAAAGAAAGAAGAATGAAAGAAGAAAGAAGCATGAAAGAAGAAAGAAGGAAAGAAGAAAGAAAGAAGAGAGAAAGAAAGAAGAAAGAAAGAAGAAAGAAAGAAAGAAAGAAGAACAAAAGAAGAAAGAAATAAGAATAAAGAAAGAAGAATGAAAGAAGAAAGAAAGAAGTAAGAAAAAGAAAGAAAGAAGAAAGAAAGAAAGAAGAGAAAGAAAGAAAAAAGAAAGAAAGAAAGAAATAAGAAAGAAAGAAGAAACAAATAAAGAAGTAAGAAAAAAGAAAGAAAGAAAGAATAAAGAAAGAAGAAACAAAGAAGAAAGAAATAAGAAAGAAAGAGGAAAGAAAGAAAGAAGAAAGAAAGAAGAAAGAAAGAAAAAAGAAGTAAGAAAGAAGAAAGAAAGTAAGAAGAAACAAAGAAAGAAGAAAAATAAGAAAGAAAGAAGAAAGAAGAAAGAAGTAAGAAAGAAAGAAAGAAGAAAGAAAGAAATAAGAAAGAAAGAAGAAAGAAAGAAGAAAGAGGTAAGAAAGAAGAAAGAAAGGAATAAGAAAGAAAAAAGAAAGAAAGAAGAAAGAGGTAAGAAAGAAGAAAGAAAGAAGAAAGAAAGAAGAAAGAAAGAAGAAAGAAAGAATAAAGAAAGAAGAAAGAAAGAAGAAAGAAAGAAGAAGACATAAGAAAGAAAGAAGAAAGAAGGAAGAGAGAAAGAAAGAGGAAAGAAAGAAGAAAGGAAGAAGGAAGAAAGAAGTAAGAAAGAAAGAAGAAAGTAGAAAGAAAGAAGAAAGAAAGAAAGAAGAGATAAAGAAGAAAGAGGAAATAAAGAAGAAAGAAGAAATAAAGAAGAAAGAAAGAAAGAAGAAAGAAAGAGAAGAAAGAAATAAGAAATAAAGAAATAGTAAGAAAGAATAAAGATAGAAAGAAGAAAGAAAGTAGAAAGAAAGAAAGAAGAAAGACAGAAGAAAGGAGAAAGAAGAAAAAAAGAAGTTAGAAAGAAAAAAGAAAGGAAGAAGTAAGAAAGAAGTAAGAAAGAAGTAAGAAAGAAAGAAGAAAGAAGAAAGAAAGAAGAAAGAAGAAAGAAAGAAGAACGAAAGAAGAAAAAAATAAGATAGAAGAAAGAGAATGAAGAAGAAGAAAGAAGAAAGAAGAAGAAAGAAGAAAGAAAGAAGAAAGAAGAAGAAGAAAGAAGAAAGAAAGAAGAAGAAACAAGAAAGAAAGAAGAAACAAAGAAGAAAGAAAGAAAGAAGAAAGAAAGAAGAAAGAAAGAAGAGAGAAAGAAGAACTAAAGAAGAAAGAAAGAAGAATGAAAGAAGAAAGAAAAAAGAAAGAAAGAAATCAGAAAGAAAGAAGAAAGGAAGAAAGAAAGAAAGAAAAATAAAAAGAAAGAAATAATTAAGAAAGAAGACAGAAAGAAGAAAGAAAGAAGTAAGAAAGATGTATGAAAGAAAGAAGAAAGAAGAAAGAAAGAAGAAAGAAAGTCGAAAGAAAAAAGAAAGAATGAAGAAAGAAAGAAGAAATATAGAAGAAAGAAAGAAGAATGAAAGAAGAAAGAAAGAAGAAAGAAAGAGAGAAGAAAGAAATAAGAAAGAAAGAAAAAAGAAAGAAAGAAGTAAGAAAGAAAGAAGAAAGAATGAAAGAAGTAAGAAAAAAGGAAGAAAGAAAGAAAGAAGAAAGAAAGAAGTAAGAAAGAAGTAAGAAAGAAAGACGGAAGAAATAAAAAAGAAAGAAAGAAGTAAGAAAGAAGACAGAAAGAAGAAAGAATGAAGAAAGAAAGAAAAAATATAGAAGAAAGAAAGAAAGAAGAAAGAAAGAAATAAGAAATAAGAGAGAAAGAAGAAAGAAAGAAGAAAGAAAGAAAGAAGTAAGAAAGAAAGAAAGAAGAAAGAAAGAAAGAAAAAAGAAGAAAGAAAGAAGAAATAAAGAAAGAAAAAAGAAGAAAGAAAGAAGAAAGAAAGAACGAAGAAAGAAACAAGAAAGGAAGAAAGAAGAAAGAAAGAAAGAAAAAAGAAAGAAAGAAGATTGAAAGAAGAAAGAAAAAAGAAACAAAGAAATCAGAAAGAAAGAAGAAAGAAAGAAAGAAGAAAGAAGAAAGTAAGTAGAAAGAAAGAAGAAAGAAAGAAAGCAGAAAGAAGGAAGAAAGAAAGAAGAAAGAAGAAAGAAAGAAGAAAGAAAGAAGAAAGAAAGAAGAAAGGAAGAAGAAAGAAGAAAGAAAGAAGAAAGAAAGAAGGAAGAAAGAAAGAAGACAGAAAGAAGAAAGAAAGAAAGATGAAAGAAAGAAGAAAGAAAGAAAGAAGAAAGATGAAAGAAATAAGAAAGAAAGAAGAAAGAAAGAAGAAGGAAGAAGAAAGAAAGAAGAAGAAAGAAAGAAAAAAGAAAAAAGAAAGAAAGAAGTAAGAAAGAAGTAACAAAGAAGGAAGAAGTAAGAAAGAAGTAAGAAAGAAGTAAGAAAGAAAGAAGAAA